>NW_020230629.1:0-135838 GCF_003227715.2 Harpegnathos saltator
TCAAATTGGCAATAGTTATCGAGTTATTAATTAAAACATGTGAGCCAACGAGCGCGTAGAGAGCGGAGGGCGCCCGCAGTAAGCCACATAGACATTTGATACAGGCGGAGTCAGCGAGTAACGATAGGCGAGCGCGCGCGGCGAGGGGCAACGTAAACAACAAGAGGCGAGCGCCGCGCGAGGGTGCGAGCGAGCGCGACGAAGAGCGAGCGAGCGCGAACGACGAGGAGCGAGCGAGCTATAGGGAAAAAGCTATAGAAAGCTCGCTCGCTCCTCGTCGCGCGCGCTTGCCTATCGACACTCGTATGACCGCTGTATCAAATATCTACGTGCTTACTGCGGCCGCCGTCCGCTCTCTACCGCGCTCGTTGGCTCACATGTTTTATTAACAACTCGGTACTATTGCCAATTTGACATTATGTACATGATTTTCTTCTCGGCTACACCAATCTATCTCCAACTTTCGTTTTGCATGATCAAACTCAGCTATCAAACCCCTGTATGAGATATATATAACTCAAACGCAAAAAACCCGGTACTAAAATTCTGGGAAAAAATTACAAAATTTCAAATGATCATAACTTGGTAAATAATGAAGATACAATATGCGCAGAAATGCAAAATGAAGCTTGAAACGTCTCTCTTTAAAAATATCTGAATGGCAATTATGCTCGGCCATTTTTTTAAAAATGGCGGATGATAAAGTGAGTGGATGCAAAATTGATAATCAAAGGTCGTGTTGTGCGATGGTGGCATGGTGTGCATCAGGTATCGCAGCGTAATGGGACCAAATGCACATGAAAGTATACGAGTGTTTATCTATAAATGCTACTTTAACCAGAGCTCGATGTGATCATTTTTCACTGAGTTGTTCCAATTTTGCTAACAATACGGTTTTCTTGTTAAATTTGCATAATTCAGTGAATAAGTATCGCATCAGCTCTAATAACGAAGTATTTTAAAGAAACATATCTATACTTTTAGGTACTTTTCGTCCATTGAGCTGCGACACTTACTTGCTCCATGCGCTGTCGCACGCTCGAACTTTTTTTAGCAACTTTTTCATGTTCTCCTTTTTATTACCGCCATTTTTGAAAAAAAATATAGTTGCGCACAATTTCGATAGATCTTTCGAAAAGTACGGTTTCAAAGCCTTCAAACGTTTTTGAAATTTGCTGCTAGAATATTTAGGTGTCGAGATATTCAATTTCGAATTTGCAACAATGTCGATTCAGCGAGGCTTAAGGGGCTAAGAGGCTCTGCGGTTCGTTTGGCTCTTTTATAATTTCAATAGTGTGTTCATCTGTTTCTCTATATAATAATTTACATAACCAGCACAATATTTCAATGATTTGTATTTATTATTTTGAAAGCCAGGGAAATGAAAGTAAAATTCAATTTAGATTCTTCATTTTGCGTAATCGATATTACGTAATAAAGATGAATTGCGTTTTTAAGATACGCTGTCATTAGCTCAAATTATGGTTGTAAGTCTTCCAAATATAAACGCATGAAGTTTTAGCGGTAGGAAAAGTCCCATTGCATGTAGTGTGTGTTGTGTGTGTGTGTTTGTATACCACAAGGATAAGGACCGTGGTTCTCGTCAGCTCCACAGTATTTCAAGATTTCACTACCCTCCTTGTGGTGTGTGTGTGTGTAATGTGTATGTGTGTGTGTGTGTGTGGTGGTTACAGCAGAGGATCCACAAGGATAAGGACTCAGTTTCGTCACTCCTGCAGTAATTAATGACTCCAAACCCTCTCTGCTATGTGTGTGGTGTGTGTACTAATAGTGGGTATGACTGCTCGTGCGCATATTACCTCATTCATACGATAGGCATACTCCTTATTAGTCTTTTAATTTCATCTGCGTAATTGTATTCCATTCGTTTTTCGAGAATTATTCGCAGTTCTCGCAGTGACTGAGGAGCAGGTACGTACTTTCCTGCCGAGGTTGTCCCATAAGTGTTCGATTGGATTTAAATCTGGACTATACGCTGGCCAATCGAGTCGATTTATGCCAACTTCATCGAAGAAATCAAGCACTCTTCTCGCAGTGTGTGGTCGACATTGTCTTGCATAAACAAGAAGTTCTCTCCGACGAAGGGTGCGTACGGAACAACATACTGAATGAGTATGTTTTCCACGTATACATCTGCGTTCATATTCTTGTCAAAAAAGTGCAGATCTGTATGAGCATTAGCTGAAATTCCTGCCCAAATCATTACAGAGCCTCCATTGTAGCTATGCCTCTCACTTACCGTACAGTCTGCAAATCGTTCTCACCGCGACGATAAACTCGTTCTCGTCCATCTGGAGAATAGACACAAAAACGAGATTCATCGCTAAAGAGTACTTTGCTCCAGTCTGCGTAAGTCCAGTCTCTATGCTCAACTGCAAAATTGAGTCGAGCTACGCGATGGTGACATTTAAGCAAAGTACAGCTGCTGGCCTGCGCGAAAGCAATTTTGTTCCTTTAATCTTCTCCGAACGGTGTTAACGGATACATTAATGTTGCGGACATCCCTTAAATTGTTTCTATTTGAACAGATGTTCGATGTCTGTCTCTTAACGAATTTGAAACAATAAATGGTCATCATTGTGATTGGTACATCGAGGACGTCCCGAACCAGGCCTTCTATGGAAAGAATTGGTTTGTAAGTACCTGGCATAAGCACGTTGCACAGTTGACACTGACAAATCAAGTGCCTGAGCAACGTACCTTCGACTTCTGCCATCTTCAATTAAAGCAATAACTTGAGCAGCCTTTTCAGGATTTATCGTCGCCATAATCGACGAAATAATTTCGATGCGAAACAATCAATTATGGTTTAAATTGATGAAGTTGCACGAAGCAACGCGCCTCGAAAGGAAAAGATCACGGAAAAAGAAAAGTCGCACGAGGCAGCGCTTATCGGTGTGAACACGTTCAGAAAAGGAAAATTGTTTGTCTTTGTTTATTGTCTTGGCACATACATTTAAGAAAATCCAGTCAAGCCAGGCGTTAAAGCCCGGCGCACCGACAGAATCTCAGTCAAGCCAGAACGTAAGCCCGGCGTACTGACAAACTCGCGAAGTCCAGCGTACAAGAGATAGTGCCACTATCGGCGGTGACCGTACGAAGGCCAAAAGCTGTACGAAGGCAATCTCTGATCGTCTCCGCGGGCACTCTTATATGCCCTGGGCAGCTCGAACTCGCGTGCGAGCCGAGGGGCTCGCGCGCGCGACAACCCAGATCGCCGCGTCGCGGCGGCTCCGTGGACTAGGAGCGCCAGGGAATTTCGACGTTCAGGTGGCGTCTAGCGACTCGGCATCCCGCGCGCCGGGTCACCGCGAACTCAGGCGCGATCCTGAACAGCATATTCAAGCTATGCACCATAATGGCCAATCGTACGGAGAAGGTAGAGAGCTAGGGACAGCTTCGCGAACTAAAGTGTATTACCACAGTGATCATGCGTAACTGAAGGGTAAAGAATAATAACTTTGATAAAAATTAAATTTCCAATTCGTAAAATTGTGTAAATTATTGTATAGAGAATAATGAACGCGTCTATTGAAATTATGAAAGAGCCAAATGAACCGCAGAGCCTCTTAGCCCCTTAAGCCTCGCTGAATCGACATTTGTTGCAAATTCGAAATTGAATATCTCGACACCTAAATATCCTAGCAGCAAATTTCAAAAACGGTTTGAAAGCTTTGAAACCGTACTTTTCGAAAGATCTATCGAAATTGTGCGCAACGATATTTTTTCAAAATGGCGGGTGTTAAAAAGGAGAACATTGAAAAGTTGCTAAAAAAAGGTTCGAGCGTGCGACGGCGCATGGAGCAAAGTAAGTGTCGCAGCTCAATGGGACGAAAAGTACCTAAAAGTATAGAATGTTTTCTTTAAAATACTTCGTCGTAGAGCTTGATGCGATACTTATTCACTGAATTATGCAAATTTAACAAGGAAAACCGCATTTTTAGCAAAATTTGGAACAACTCAGTGAAAAATGATCACATCGAGCTCGGTAAAGTAGCATTTTAAAGATAACACTCTATACTTTCATGTGCATTTGGTCCCATTACGCTGCGATAACCTGATGCACACCATGCACCATCGCGAACACGGACCTTTGATTATCAATTTTGCATCCTCTCACTTTATCATCCGCCATTTTGAAAAAATGGCCGAGCATAATTGCCATTCAGATATTCTTAAAGAGGACGTTTCAAGCTTCATTTTGCATTTCTGCGCATATTTGTATCTTCATTATTAACAAGTTATGATCATTTGAAATTTTGTAATTTTTTCCCAAATTTTTAGTGTACCGGGTTTTTTGCGTTTGAGTGTATATCGCGACGTTTGATTTTTTCGACAAGTCGTATCATCCGAGCTGCAAACAGATGTTTCGTGGACGAAGTCATGCGCCCATCGGACACCTCTTTTAACCGAGTTCGAAGCGTTACGAGCGAGCCGAGGACAGCGATCAGAACCGACAACGAACCGACCGTCGTCAAAGTCGAAACATCGCACAAACGCGACGTGTCGAGCATGACCGACAACGAGCGTCGCACATCCTCGGACGACTCGATCGATGAGTCCAAACGATCCAATCGCGAGCGTCGCGGTCTCGCGGACCTGAGACTTCGAAGCAATTGGACGTCGTGATGCAGCATCTGAACGATTACGACAAATGGTTCCAAGCATCGTTGTTGAACGTTGTTACAGAGACGAATCGCTCTCGCACGGAACGAGAGTCCTCGGGACAAGTCGAACCGACAGATCGCAACGACAACGCGATCGCCGATCTCGAAGACGCTGAACACTCTGGACTGGAAACGTCACCGACGCTATCGTCGCTCACCGACGCGGATTACGTGAAACGCGTCTGGCGCGAGATACCGTGGCGTTCATTCTGGCGAATCGTCTTTCCGCGATTGTGCGACATTTCGTTTTTCGTCGACGTGCCGCAACGCACGATAGCCACGGCGCGCGAATACAATTACATCGATTTCGATGGCGCCGAAGCGCTGAAGCTGTTCTCGCTCAAACGATTGCGAGACTCGAATCGCGCACCGAACAGCACTCTCAACAATCTCGAGCGAGATTCGCGCAAGGAGGAAGTTCGCGACGACGTTGTCGCCACGGACGATCCGGAGGAACAGAACGATCGTGTCTACTCCGTGATGTGGCGCGAGATGAACAGTATAGTGAGCTCTTTCGTAACCGTGATATGGAACATGTTGGAACATCACGTGCAACGAGTCGGAGGTAACAGCGATCAATTCGTCAAATTGTGCGACACAATTCGATCGTCGTACGAAATGGCTATGTGGAAAGGACACGTCATAATGGCGACTCCGTTGAGTCTGTTCGCTCCTCTGAACACCGTGCAAACGTTGAACGATGTACAGATGCGCAAGGTACTGGCCAATCATCATATATACGGTCTCGCGTATCAAACAATGATATGCACCACGTTGTTGAACGCTATGCATTACGCGGTGCTCTCGCGCGGACTTCGCTACAAGGACCCGTGGCATTTGTCGAAGACATCGTGGCCGGTGTTCGCGGCGCACCACACGGCGCTGGCGGAGCATCACTTTCACGCTGGTCTGATCGGCGAGAGACTGCACACGCGCAATGTTCGCAACGTGCGCGAGTACTCTCGCGAATACGCTCGTCGATTGAACTTCTTCCGCCCGTCGACCGTGGAGGACGGCTTCGCATCGACCGATCCGGACGACCTGTCGGACATCGCGGCGTATCTAGGCCTGACAGCGCAACGACAATCGCCGATACGCGACCGATCCGACGAGAACTTTCTCATCTGTGACATATTCGCGATGAATGGATCGAAACGTCGCCATTTGTTGACTCGCGATTACGAGGAGTCTCATCGCTGCTACGCTTGCGAGGATGATTCGTGCCTGGTGTCGCAATTGTCGTCGACCGCTTGTCGTCGCAACAATAATCGTTATTATTTCTTCAACCTGGGAATCGACGAGGTTGACTCAGCGGACTCGGACAATCAACGAATTCCATCGCACGCTGAAGCGATCGTTCTATTGGCTCTTCAGGACAACGCGGTCACCGGCAGTGACGAGTCCGCACGAGGAGCTACATCGGCTCGAGTATCGTGCGGCCTGCGCGATATCGTGCGCGGAAACAGCGGCGCTCTAACGATCGATGAAAAACGCGCTTTCGCCAATACTAATTTTATCAATCTTTTGGCCATTTACCCGACGAATCCAGCGCACAACGAACTACTGTGCTATCAAATGTACGGTATGTCCGCGTTACCGACGAATCGCCTCGATCGCGATGCGCACCTGAGAGCGCTCCAACATTTGTTCGCAACGCACACGTTGCAACTCGTGACACGACAAGCGACTATGTAACAACATGCGAATGAGCGATAATAAAGAAAATCACGGTCCTCATGAAACGTGTCTCCTTCTTTCTCACGAACTCTCGGTCACCGTTCCTCACCGTTCCAGCTCGCTCGAACGAACGCACGTGAAGCGAGGTGTGCGGCGACGATGCGATCGGCCGAAACCTCCCTTGAGTCGAGTCGCGGTCTCTTCGTCGCTCTAACTGTGGCGGAAGACGCGTCTCCGTGCACGCTCCGGCGACAAACTGCGCTCGAGACCGATCATCGTCGTAGGAGCGATAACGCGCGCCATTGAATCAACGGCACGATCGTCTCGTTCGCACGATCGCAGTATTCGGTCGGTGTTCGTGGCATTGCGCTCATGAGTCGACCCGATCGTGAAAGGCGTTTCTTCATCGACCGAGCGCGAGTAATGAGTGCGGAGTACAACACAAACACGAAACGGAACCAAATTGGCCGAACGAGCTACACGACGACGACTTATCGATCGCGACATGCGTTCAACATTCGGATTGATTCCGAGGACAAATGACAAATGGAAGAGGGACGGCGAATGGCTGAGGCCTGAAAAGCCTCGCCGAAAAGCGATCGCGCATAAACGTCATACAGTAAAAACTACCTGTAGCGATCTTGTTCGAAGTGTCCGTTACGCTCCACAATGAACGATACTGCGCGTTGCGACGTATCGTATCGTTGACATTAGAGGAGAAACAACGAATCTCTCTCTCTCTCTCCCCCCCTTCATCGCACCATATACGAACGTTGCTTTGATCGGCACACAATCGCGGCTCAATGTACGACAACACTTTCGAATGTTCCTCTGAAAAAAATAATTTCATCGCGCGTATGTCGCGATGTGTAACTAAAGTTACACATCGCGACAACAACCGACATTCCTTCCGCGTCGAGGAGCGTCGGTTGACGTACTGAGGCGCGCAGCATTCGGTACTATTATTTCTACACGTTTCTCCGTTCACATTGAACATTTGTACGGTGGGAAAAAAGGGAGTAATTCGACCAATGAGCGATCTAACACTGCTCCCACTTTTGTGAAAATGATTGCTTCTACAGTCAATCGTGACGTCGGTGTCTTCGAACGGAGGAGGGTGAAATTAACGCCCACTTTGTACCTGTAGCGGGGGAAAATGTACAAATACCGGTGTCCATCGCAGCGCTCCTCAGTGCGCAACCGACACTCGCCCGACGCCGAAGGGCTGTCGGTTTCGTCGCCGTGTGTAACTTTACGTTACACGCGGCGGCCACACGCGTCGAACAAACGTCCTCGCGCGGGTACGAATGCGTTTCAGGGAACGAGAAAGGAATTCAACGATTCGTTTCAGATCATGTTTCTTTATTTCGTACGAACGCGTCCATGAGAACTTCAATCGTGTCGTCGTCGATTCGAGCGTTTCAACCAACGCTCTTCGGAACGTCTATCGATCGCGTATTCCAATACGCCGTTGCACTCGCGTCCTCCGGTCGGTGTCGAACTCATCACACTCATCGGCATGTCAGGTGTCGGTACCAATTGTCCAACGACGATCAGATTCTTCTTGTTGTCGCGAAGGTTCGTCACGGCCGAATAGGCTTCGGTGAACACTCGACGTCCGACGGGTCGCGTCATCGTTCAAAGTTTGAATTCGAAGCCTTGATCTTGCAAGAGCGCGCGGGCGTGCGAGAGCGCGCGGGCGTGCGAGAGCGTGCGGGCGTGCGAGAGCGCGCGGGCGTGCGAGAGCCCCGAACAATCGACTCGAACAAGCTGTCGCTCGGATTCTCCGGTCACGAGTCTACGCCTTGTTTACGTGTGGTCGCTGAACGTTCGGCACGCTCCGAATCGGACGACGGTAACTTCGCGACGCTTCGTCGTCGCGTTCCAGCGGGAACCGATCCGGTCGAATTCGAGTCTGAATCGGACGACGGTAATTTCGCTACTCTTCATCGTCGCGTTCCAGCGAGAACCGGTCCGGTCGAATTCGAGTCTGAATCGAACGACGGTAACTTCGCGACTTTACGTTGTTTTACGAAACGACCGAGAGAATCGCGCGCTCTGTTCATTTTCGCTCTTCGTGTGCTCTCTGTACGTTTCGCCGAAGATGCCGACCGAGCGGTACCGCTTACCTATAATTATGTCGCTGCGATTTTTTTCGACACCAATAGCGCGTTACACGACTCGCCGCGTCAGCGCGACCGCGTTGATACCCAGTTCGGACATTCAGCCGAGGCATCGATTGACCAAGTGTCCGTTGGTGGAAAACTTGACAGCGCCGGAGAGTTCGCCTTCGTTCGACTCGCATTTGACTCGTTTCACGTGCTGAATACTGTTTTCGGAAAAAATATGCAATCCTACGTCGTCGTACGCTTTGCCGAGACTCTGCATGTTCAACGCCAAATTGGTGTTGCGCCCGTCGCTAACGGCGAACAGTTCCGCGTTTACAAGCGCCAGAATAAACAGCAGAGCCTGCATGTGACGATAGCGCGCACCGAATTGTCTCATGTCGAAGGACTCGTCGCTCTCGTGGTACGCGTGGTACAGAACAAAGTTCGCCGTGTACGCCAGTCGTCGTCGAAACAATCGAGCGCCGTTGCATTCGAGTCGAGACACGTGCGGCAGACCGGTGCCGTTCGCTCCTACGTACACGTAGCTCTTGCCACTGATGAACACGTGTTTCGGCAATAGGGCGAAATCGGACAAGATATCACCTGCGAGCAAAGTTCTCCTCTCGATGCTGCCGATCGCTAGAATGCGACTCTCGGTCAAGTATTCGTCCGGAGACGTTCGTCCTGAGCGCATTCTCGAATACCACCGTCGGCGTTCGGTATCGTCGACCACGAATGAAGCTTCGCGGCACCGGCGAACAATCGTCGAAACGTCGACCAATCGTCCTCGGTGCGCAACACGCAACACACTTGGACCGTTTTGCGCTGAATGCAACTGCGGTTCAAAGGCACGTATGACATCGTCGTCGCGCACGAAGATGACGCTTCGGTTGTCGATTCCAGGTCATCGCGCGTTCGCCGTTTGGTCTTTCCGCTGACGTGTTTCGCATTGAGATTTCGCTGTTGCACGTCTTGCATTATCACGGAGATCAATCGTTGCACGGTCGCCGTGTCGGAATAACGATCGTCTCCGATCCGACGACGATCGGTCGTCGCGGTGTCGAATTCCGAGCTCGTCGATTCGCTGTCTCGTCGCGCGAAACGATAGAGGTTCATGTTGACGCGCGTGACGGTCTTCGACGAGCTGCAGAATATGGTGTCGCAGATCGAGCGCAGTCCCGAGATCACGCAATTGTACGAGCTGCTGTTCGACAGAGATCGATGGCGCGAGGCGATCGAACCGTACGAACGACCGATCATCGTGTCCACGATGTTCGGTATGATACAGTATTCTCAGCGACACGATCTGAACCGACGGGTGTACGATGCGCTTGTCGGACAATCGCCGTGGCGTACAGCACGTATCAATCGATCGCCACGAACGATCGTCTGCGCGTGTGCTCGCATCTGATCGGAACGTTGCAGCTGACTCGACGCATTACCGGGCTCGAAGATCGCAGAATGGCACGAACCGTCGAGTCGGTGCAACGACTGCTGAAGCGATATTGCGCCAAGAGTCTGCGCGCGTTGACGCTGTCGCTGCTGATGACGATCGATCCAGCGAGCATACAAGATTTCGGACGGTCTCACGCCGAAGCGGTACTGCGAGGCGCGGAACACCTGGCCGACGGGGTGGAAAGATCGCAGGACGCGATTCGCGCGATCGCCGCGACTTCGCCGTGCGCGATGACGATTCCATATCGGCTGAGGAGAACGCGCCGGTCGTCGTCGCGACGTCGACGAGATCACGCGCGTCGCCCGCGCGAACGAAACGTCCTCAAGAGGCAACGGTGAGAACCGCGGAAACGACAACGACGATACGCAAACGCTAACCTAACGCGTCGACGAATCAACGACTCGTCTCGTTCGCGCCATCGCGCGACCGCACCGACACGATCGTCGGTGTCGCGTCGTCCACGCTGGCGCACAACCAACGCAGATACGGCACCACGCGGCGGTATTCGGGCGAGTGTTTCGCCGGCACGGAGTCGCTGTTGACATACAGCGACAGGTAATCGCCGTAGCGAACGCGGTCAGCGTCGCCGCACGGGCCGGCGGTGGACACCGCGCGAAATTCGAGACGCACGGACCCGTCGTCGCGCGACGTCGGTGCGCACTCGAGGTGTTCGGGCACTTGCAATCGAATCGCGTCGTTCTCGTCGTCACCGGCGAAACGCGACGATGTTGGACGGTTCGACAGAGACGCGCAATCGACGACCGCCCCATGCGAGCGGCGCGTTCGCGAGGAGCCGTTCGAAGTCTCGCTCGGTGGCGCCGAGGTTCGTCGCGTCGCGACGATCCAGAACGTCCACCAGATCTGTCAGGACGAGCGATTCGTCGTCAGCGCGAGGCGGGTTGTCGCGATAACGATGATTCAACACTCGCGTCGATGCGAATCGCGCGTGATATCGATCGGTGTCGGGAATCGCGAACGAGCGTTCGATCGTTGTGTCGATACCGTCGGTGCCGAGCAGAACGATTCGCCTGTTCGCGAAATCGTAAACCTGATGCACCAGCGCTCGCTTCGACGATTCGTCGTCGTTGTCGTCGTCGTCGCTTCCGACGTCGAAAGCGACTCTCGCGGACGACGTCGCCGCGGACACGTGGAACATGCGATACAGCGTGAAGAGCATTTCTCTGTCGCTCCAACGTCATGATGCCTATCTGCGTCTGCCACAGATCGAAGAGATACGCGAAGAGTTCGCGAACTTGAGTCCCCGTTAGTTTGGCGCGAAACAGATGACTCATCGCCTGAACCAGTAATACCGATTTGGCCTCGTGGCAGGCGTCCGCTTCGGTGGTGCTGGCCGTCGACGGTGGTGTGTAACGCGCCAGTGACAGCACCGCGAACATGAGAGCCCGTCCTACGTCGGCGCTCAGAAGTTCCACCTCGTCCTCCTGAGCCTCGACGGATCGGACAACGGAGACCAGATCGTCTCCGCGATCTCGATAACCCGAATTCGCATCCACCACGAACCGTTCTATCGACGCATCGCGGTCTCTTCGGTCGCCGGACAACGCGCGCTCGCGCATACTCTCCACGATCGACGACACGCACAGTCGCGATTCGTTCTCGTATTCGGCCCATTGTCGACTCGCGAGCTCGCTACCGCTTCGAAGCTGCACCGTCGTCGAGCCGAGGTCTCCGATCTCGCGATCGTCCGTTTCGTCGATCGACGAGGAGTCCGGTTTTCGAGGTTGCGCGAGCGAATCGACGCTCGCGCTCAGTCGTTCGAACATGTCCATCAGGGCTTCGAAGCGCACGTAGAGTCGCTTGCCGTGGCGCTCATCGGCGCAGGTTCGTCGACGCGCGCCACCGCTGATCATCACTCGCAGCCAACCGAGAGCTTTCGCCGAGACTCGTTCTCGCGACGCTGCGTTGGTTCGCAGCGACTTGCCGACGAGTCTCATTCGAACGTCCGACACCGAGATCGCGCTCTCGTCGTGAATGCGCGTTGGCCAGGCCACGCACGACGCTATGTACATTCGCGTTACAGTCACCATGATAGTGGCCACTAATTTGTCCACCGTCAAACGGTGACATCTCCGCTAAAATTCGTCCAGCAACGCGGACTCGGGCACATCGGGCATTCGCACGTAAATTCGCACGGCGTTCGCGTCGCCACGCACCATGAAGTTCATGACCAGATACGTCAGCAGAAGCGACGATCGCACCACGAACAACAGCGTCGATTGCGTCTGCAGCCCGGTGGTGACTATAGCGTCTCGCAGCACGATGGATACGCAACGATCGAAGTCGCAGCCGGCGGAATCGTGCCAAGCGGCGAGAGTCTCCTCGACGGCTCGCTCGTTCGATCCGAAGAGCGCGCGACGACAGTATTCGTTCACATTGACGTTTCGACGCAGTTGGTCGGAGTCGCGAATGAACGCGAACACGTACTCGAGAGACTGTTTCGCCACGTCGAGGATGTATAGTTGATTGAGCCGAGTCGATTCGTCGCACTCGGGAGCGACGGCACCGATCACGCTCGGATCGGCCAGCATGTCCTTGACGCGGGCCAGATGCTCGCGCGTAGATACCTTGAAACCGGCCAGAGTCGAACATTCGTTTAGCACAGCGGTCACGTCTCGCACTCGAGCGTCCTCGTTCGAGAGAAACACCTCCAGTTTAGCCGATTTGTCGTACATCAGAAATCCGTAGCAGCGCAAAAACAGGCGTAAACCGCTTCTCGACACGGTGGCTTCGACGCGCGAGTCCAGAAAATTGCTTCGATCGTAGAGATTGCACGGAACCACGTCTACGAGCGATATCGACACGCGATCGTTCTCCTCGCTGACGTCTTCGCTCTTCGTCGATGCGTGCGCGGACACCGCGTTCTCCTCGTCCTCGTATTCCATCGTTTCCACGTTCGCAGCGTCCTCGTCGTTGACGACAACGGACATCACCGCTGGGAATAGGTAATAGGGGGGGGAGTAAAAATATCGCTGGAAAAAATCGCCTTTCATCGTCGCGATACAGTCGCGCCTCTCGACACGGAAACGACGCGACACGGTACGCTCGCGCAGAGTCGTCGAGCCGAGTCGTCGATCGTCGGTGCCTCGTCGTTAAAGATCGGCGCTAGTTTGCACAGAACGAATTGCAAGAGTGCGTCGTTCTCGGCGACGTGTCGATCGCGTCTAAGCACGCGTCGCGCGATCGAGACGAGCGCGTCGCCGTCGACGCAGCGACGGGGTATGATCGAACGACGCTCGCATCGCCACCGATCATCGTCGTCATCGTAGCGGAGTTGGCGCTCGAGAGAGGCAATTATGTCGCGTAACAAGAGCATCGAAGCGTCGTCTCGCTTGTACGTCAACGAATCGCCGTAATGTCGCATCAGCAAGCGTTGAACGCTCGAGGGATCCATCGCGGTTGAGCAACGCTCGTCGACCGTTTCGGTCTCCTCGACAGCTCGAACGATGCGAGTGCACGAGTACAACGGATTAAATTCGCGAACCATCGGTCGCCGAACGGTGGAGTTCCGGTCGTACATGAGCGGCGCGTCCTCACCGCACACAGCGGTCGGACGAAAACGACGGTCGCGATCATCCAACGATGCGTCCCACGCTCGCAGCAATTTTCTCGAAGTATCAGCCACGTAGATGTGATAACCGTGACGATCGCCGATCGGCGGCGAGGTGATCCACGCTCGACCAGTGGACGAGGCGCGGAGCGTTCGACGCGTTCGATCGATCAACCGGTCTCGCCACAGTAACGCCGATTCGGACGAAGCCGCGACGTGACGGCGCGATCGATCGCCCGATGCGGTCGCTTCGTCTTTGAACGCGCGTTTGCACTCGATGCAGTCGATATCGATGAACAGGTACTCGTCGACGGAGCGCGCGGTCGGTCGCGGCGTCGACATGTCGCGCGAGGACAGATTCGACCGTGCTGCAACAACGCTCGGTTCGAACGTGTCGTCGCGTATATATATACCGTCGCTCATGATTCGACGTCACGTTCGAATCGAGATAGAGAGAGAAGCAACCGAGGGCGTACCGAGGGAGATGGCTGAATCCTACGTGTTCACCGTCTCCACGTGGTACGACGAACCTCTCGTCGGTGCGAACCGCGACGAGCGAACGAACGGCGCGCCGTTGGATCGGATCTCGTCGAAAACGACGCATCGCGACGATCGTTGGTACGTCAAATTGACGAGATACTCCAATTCGCACGCAACGTCCTCGCCGGTGGCGCGTCGTCGGTGCAACGGTGAGATCGAGATACATTGACGACAGTTTGCGTCTGCTGCATCCGATGCTACCGGACGTTCGTCGCTATTGCGATCTGTTCGAGATCGCGCCGATGGATCAACGAGTCGAGTTCGTACGATTCATTCGAAATCTAGAGCGCACCGTACTCGCCCGATTGAGCGATGCCGCGACGAAACGAAACGAGACGATTCGGAGGAGAGGACTGGATCGTTGTCGCGCGGGAGGAGGGGATTGTCGAGGAACGAAAAGTAAAAGAGATTGTTTTTTGTCCTCGTTTTGCATTTTATTTCATTCATCTCGTTTCCAATCTCGCGACTCGTCGTCGAACGCCGTCGACGAGACGGGCGCGTCGAGGGTGCCTTTCGGGTAATATGCCACATCGCGTGGTAACGACGAATCTCGCATGTATAGGTCATCGTGCGCTGCGGCGCACATCTGCGTCGCCCATCGTTACACCGATTCGACCAAGAGCACCGACGTAACCGGTGGTCCGATTGGATGGTGACGGTGGCTCGACGAATAGCGATAGCGACAACGGCGCCACGAAGCAGATACTGATCGAAGAAGAGAATACGAGCGATCTCGCGGACGGGTCGGTCATCCTCGGGGATCAATCGACAATAATGTGAGATGACGAATCTCGATTTGCGATTCGTTGCTGTCTACCCTACTATCTATCTTCGACGATGTACATTTAGAATAAATAGTGGTTGATTCCGCGAGTGAACACGCACATACGATTCGTACGACATATCGTTAATACCACGCCGTGACGATATGGACACCAAGACAAATTGTCCGTATTGCGTACGACGTTATTTTGTGCGCAATACGTTGGCTGATGTCGGACGACACATCGATACTGTTGTCACTTCGAGTCGTCACGGCGAAATCATTCCGGCGGTTTTATCGTTTTATCGTCCGCGTCGGATAGGTGAAACGCTGGCCGATCGTTTGCTTGCGACTACATCGTACTGCAACGATATCGAAAAGAAACGGCGATATTCGTAGCTTTGTTACCGAGACGTGATATTGCGTCCATCCGTTGTGTTTTACGAAGACTACGAGGCAGCGAGGAACAACGATGACGATTGTAGCAACGACGACTCAACGACAAGAAGACGCGATCTCGAATTGACGCATTTAGTAATCAACGCTCTGATGGATATATTCACTGAAGATCGATGCTGCTATTCGAGTCGTTGGAGTTCCGTCAACGTGTCGAATTGTGAACGATGGTGCGAGGTGGTGTACTGGCTCGCACGAATCATGCCGATGCTGTGCGATCACTTTTGCATCACGATAAAAGTTATTTCCGATTTTGACGACAATACCGTCGCGTCATCGTCCAAAGGTCCATTGTGGTTTCGTGAGATCGTATCGCGCACTATTGTCAACAATAATATGTTGGACAACGTCGATCGTTCAGAAACGGATGATGAGGAGGAAGAATCGGTCGGCGATCATGTATCGCCGAACGAGTGATTCCCGAGTTGGCTGTGAGCGAACGGCGTTGGCGTACTTTGCGACGTTACACCGTCGATTCTTCGTATGTGCGTTTGACACCGGCGCATGTGAAACGAGTCGTCATACGGGAAATGATCGTTCCCGTGCTACATTTGCCTGGAAAAAGACACGGTAATCATCCGCCTACTCGCCAATTTGAAAACAATTCGCTCGATTTTAACATGACGATGCGTTCGGATCCTTCGTCGTGGCGACGAATCGATGAAAATGCCTCGGCTATTGACGATGTAATGAGCGCGTTAACTGAAATAGCTGCTAAACTGCGCAACCATTTCTGCAATTCTGGATTGCGAGAACCGATCGTGCCGCGAATCGATGGTTCGCCCGAAATCGTGATGTACTGGTTAGCGCAAATTTTGCCTCCGTTTTGTCGGTGCTTTTGTTACTATGTGAATGTGGTATGACCGCAACAAGCATCGTCATGGTTCTAAATTGCGACGATCGCTAGCGGTAAAAAAATTGTCTTTTATGCTCACCAACAATAAAGCGAACTTTGAATAGATCTCTGTTTTCGTTCGTTACCACCTTTTTTCCGCATTATTATCGCTAAGAATGTAAGAGGAAAAAAAAATACGAGGCGCGATGAACGCTATTGACCGGCAGGATGCGGAGCTGATTCCATCGACGATGATGACAAGAGTCGTATGCAGCGAAAACGCTGGCCGAGTATCGACTCGAACGATCGAAGCGACAGCTCGTATTTTCGCATTGCACGCGCAGACGTTTGATTCGCGATTCGCTGAGAGACGCCAAGGCGTACACGGCCGACAAGAAACATTCTCGATCGAGCGTGTTCGCTAAACCACGGAACGTGGTTGAACTGATTTTGAGCACGTTGAGCAACACTCGAGATTATTGCGATTCTCGATCAACGAGTCGAGTTCGTACGATTCATTCGAAATCTGGAGCGTACCGAGCGTTCTGTACTCGCCCGATCGAGCGATGCCGCGACGAAACGAGATGATTCGGAGGAGAGGACTGGATCGTCGTCGCGCGGGAGTAGGGGATTGTCGTGGAACGAGAAATAAAGAGACTGTTTTTTTTCCTCGTTTGCGTTTTATTTCATTCACCTCGTTTCCGATCTCGCGACTCGTCGTCGAACGCCGTCGACGAGGCGGGCGCGTCGACGGTGCCTTTCAGATAATACGCCACATCGCGCAGTAACAACGAATCTCGCATGTACAGATCACCGTGCGCTACGGTGCACATCTGCGTCGCCCATTTTAGGCCGATCGGGAAGTACGACCTCTTGGGCACTTGTTTGCTCACGATCACAAAATCGTCGAGGTATCGCAGATACGCGGCTTCCTGGTCGGGCGAGCATTCGCGAAAGAAGTCCGACTGCGGCGCGGCCGCCTGTGCCACGTTGGCCGCGGTGCACTCGTGCAGTGTCACGAGATCTCGCGGAGTGCCCTTTGCACCCGAGTGAACGACGAGCCAGTTCTCCAGACAAAGAGCGTTTTTGTCCGAGATAACGATCGCTCGATCGGGCGCATCGATCGAGCGTCGGAACAAAACGTGTCTCACTCGTTGAATAAAGGCCTCGCCGTCGTCGCTGCCGCGAGTGCGAACCGCGCGCACGAAGATCAGATCCAGCACGGGACATTGTCGCCACACGGATTCGCACCACCATTTTTCGGTGCTTTCGCAGTCGCGAGTGTTCCTGCGTCGTGTCTCCTCGCTTCTTCGTCGATCGGTCGTCGTCGCCAGATATCCGACAGTACGTGCGCGTAATCGTCGTACCACGGACCGAAGAGAGCGCGAGCCCGTCGTCGAGCGGCGCGCGAACGCCGAATGTTCAGTCTCGCGTGCAACAGGGAGCTCGCTTCGCACGGCGATACATCGTCCGCGCCGCGACCGAACGTTCGTCCGCGCGAGACCCGTTCGGTCGCGAGTTCGACCACGGCGCGCGTTTCGTCGCGCGCGTCGTCGAACGCCAACACGCGAAACGTCCAAAAGTGCATGCTTTGGCAAAACGTGAATCGCGGAATGTCACCAAAGAGAAACGGATCGCGCAGACATCGTCGCGATTCGTACGCCGACTCGATGCCTCTCAGGATCATGATCGTAACGGCGTCGCCGTCGAAATCGGCGTTCAGATGCTTCAGCACGAACGGCGATATGTGAACGGAATAGTTGTGTTCCAATCCGCGCTCGTAGACGTACACTCGCTCGACGCCGACCACACTGCCGTTGTGTATGCAAGGGTCGCGTTTCAGCACGAGACCGAAATTTGGAGCAACGTCGAAGTGGAACGCGCATCTCGCGTCCGGCCAGAACTCGTCAGCGACGTCGAACTCGCCATCGACCGCGCCGTTGGTGGTCGCGCGCGAACGATCGTTCGATTCGCGGCGAAATCGCAAATGTCGTCGATCGCGCTCCACGTCGATCGAGAACAGTCTGACCGCGTGATGAAACGGCAGCGCTATGTGCCGCGGTGCCAGATACGGCGAAATCTGGATGTAACCGCGAAACGTGTTCCTCAGTGGATACGTAACGAGATAATGGACGAAGCTCTTGCTGGACTGTAGAATATTCTTGACGGTGCCGCCTTTGTCGGTCAATATCTTGTCCACGTCGTTGCCGAAGCGCAGTTGATTGTACATGGCGACGCTGCAGTACTCGTAGGGCGGAGCGTCGCGACGTCGCCGGTGGTCGCGCGTCGCGTCGTCGCGACAGGCTCCGTGTTCGTCGCGGGTTCGCTTTCTCGAGGCGCCGTTCGACACGCCACGCACCCGAGCGATTCTATGGACGACGGCGGTATCGCCGTCGCGATCGCGTCGTCGCGATCCGCAACGCTCGTCGCGCGAGCGTAACGAGTCGCGTCGCTTTCGCATCGTCGACGACGGTGACTCGAGTCGCCGCTGCGAGCGTCGTCGTCGCTCGCGCGACGCGACGTTTGCACCCTACGAGGTATCGCAGCGCGTTCGTCGCCGTCGCACCGTCCGCGTCGACCACGGGCGTGTCAGCGCGAGCGGCGGAAACGCACAAGCGATCCTTCGTCCCCGCGCGAACGAGCGTCATTCGTCGCGTTATTTCGGCAGTACGAAGTCTTGCAGACGAGCGGGCTGCTTCGACACTCGAAGCGGTCGTCGCGGCAGCGTTCGCGCGGCCGAGGACTCGCCGTTCGTTCTCGTTCGTTCTCGAGATTCAACGACGTCGCGCCGCATCTTCTCGATCATGGTCCTCGTGTCCTTTAAACTGACCAGGTGGTTCTCCAGTTGCTTGTTGATCCGTGAGTGCAGGTGCGAGAGCCGCGTGAACGTCACATTGTCCACCGCGCTCGCGCTCAGACTCGAACCTATTTCGTTCCTCGCGCGCTGACCCTCGTTGTCGGTGGGCACGATCAGTCTCACACCGTACAAATGTTCGGCCGCGGTGATGACGTCCTTGGCCCGAAGCGTGAGCCCGGCGTTGACCGATGCGCCGCCGCGTCGAATCACCGACATGAGCGCGTACGCCAACACCTTCGCGATCGCTTCGAACACCTTGACGTTCAGCAGCACCAGACATTCGCGCGGTTGTTGCAGCGACACGACGCAGTTCAGGCGGACGAGGTGACGCAGACTGTACGCTCCGTACGGCAGTTCGCCCCTGTCGTACTCGTTGTCGAGCGCAGCGGTTCCGTCGCGATCCGTTCGTCGCCTGCGTCGTTTGCCGTCGTCGCCGCAATTCTCGAGAAACGTCATTCGCGACAGAGGATCGGCGAGCGATTGCACCGAGTCGATCGGATCGAACGACGGACGTTGCCGCGGCAGATCGATCGACACGAAGTGCGACGGTAGCAACCGTTGAATCTGTCCGTCGCTCATATGGTGCGATTGAGTCTCGCGGATCAGATTGGCGAACAAAATGTCGCACAAGAGTCGCACGCACCAACGAGCCGACGCGGAAACGCGAGTCCTGTCGGCGACATCCAATCGCGCGACGTCGCCTCTTTTCTTCGCTCGAAGTGTACGCAGAGCGCATCGAATGGTCTTGTCGACGGTGGATTTTTGCATTATCGTCGAGCCGGCGCCGAAATTGTCCCCGGTGAAATCCGGCGCGATCAGTCCACGCAGATCGTCCCGCGTGATCGAACTCGTGTGACACACGGTCATGGCGCGCGTCATCAGTCGCACCTTGCGATAGTACAACTGTCGCATCAGTTGAATGTGCTCGCCGATGCTACGGGGCGGACGACCCTTCCGTCTCGCGAATTCGGCGAACGATACGGAGCGAGCCGTCGCGACGAGTCGTCGCAACGCGGCGACGCGCGATTCGACGAACAGTCGCGATCTTCGCGACAGTCTCTCGTCGCCGCGAGCCTCGTTCCATTCATGCTGCACTTCGATCAGACGAGTCAACGTTCTCTCCGATACGAAACTGACGCGCGTTCGAGCCGACATCGCGGTCCGAGTCGCGTCATCCACGACCTTGGCCTCCGTCGATTCGAATCTGATCCTCTTAGTCGTTTGACTCGACGACGACGATGGCGCGGCGCTGCGTTGTCGCGGTCTCTTCTTCGCCGACGATCCGAGCAGGTTCAGTTTCTTGCCGCCGCCGCCGCCGCTGCCGCGATTCACGAGCTTCGCGGGTTCCGTTGTCGAGCCGGTGGCATCGGGTGGTGTCGGTGTCGCGGCCAAACTCGCGGGAATGCTAACGACCGTGCTGCAGTCGCCGCCTCGTTGTCGATCAGTCACCGTCGACATCGTTCTCACGGACGATCGATCGCCTCGATCGCGATGCGACAGCGAGTCGGTCGAGCCCGTTCGTTCGAGCAACGACGTCGTTGTCTCCGGTAGCGACGCGTCCGTGAGAATGCGTCGGAACTGCGATTGCACCAGCAACGAATTCAAGAAATCGTCGTTCGTCGCTGACGACGAATTCGCGCCGTCGAGCATGGACGTCGCGCTCTCGCTCGTCATGGTCGCGACGAGAGCGCTGTCTTCGACGTCTCGGAGAGACGCGCGACGTGCGGTCTGTCCTCCGGTGGAAAGAGAGAGAGAGATCGCGACATTCCGGTTGTTGCTTATTGAAGAAGCGTCGTCCAGGTCGAACGCTCGGTGCTCGCCGTTGAACTCGTACCACGCGCGATCTACCCGTTAAACGGCGCTGTTGACGATCTCGTACAGACACGCGTTCACGTAGCGATTCGTTTGTCGTCGATCGCGGTGATCGAGATTCTCGCGCAGACGCTCGATCGACGCACCGTGCAGAAATCGATAGCCGGCGTAGATGCGACGCAACGCGTAGAAACTCAAACCGCGCGGTTTCGAGCGACCGACGGCCGCGGTGTAGAATCGGGCTAGTTCGCGATCGAGATCTCGTCGCAGCGTTCGCACGCTGAACGGAATCGACAGCGAGCCGTCGATCTCGACCCAAGCCACGAACGCGTCGAGACACGATCGCACAGCGTGCTCATCGGTGACGTCGGTTCGTCGTCGATGGTCGTCCTCGCGATCGACGGAGCGACTCGCCCGAACGGCACCCTCATTCTCCTCGGTCGGCAGCGATCGCTCGTCGCGACGATCTCGCAGCAACAGCTCCGGGATCTCGATTCGCCCGAGTTTGCGCGTTTTGCGTATCTTTATGACGCACACTCCGCGATCGCGCAACTGACGCAACTGCGCGATCGTGACTTCCGCGACGTCGGACAGGCGTTTGCCCGTGCACGCGAGCATGTAGAACACGTAGAGAAACGCGCGATGGCGCGCTAACGACGAGTACGACGCGGTAGCGTCCAACGCGTCGTCGCAACGGCGAGTCAGCGACCGCCGCGGTCCCACGGCCGGTGACGTCGAAGCGCGTATCTCGATCTCGCATCGATGCAACATAAGATCGTATTCGCGTTCCGTGAACGTCAATCGTCCGTCGCTCTTCAGCGAAGCACCGCCGACGGTGATCTCCGCGGTAGCGGCGACTCGACGATTCTCGTCGCGACTCGACCGTGCGACGCGGTCGCGCAACGAAGCCAGATCGCGCAGCGTGACGGCGCGGTCGTTTCGTCGCTTCGCCACGATGGCCCAGATCGATCGCACGTAATTGTCGGAGTAACGTTCTCGGTACAGCCAACGGAAAAAATCGACGAGTCGATCGCTCGACATTTCGGCAGCTAGATCCCGCAATCTCGCGACATCGCCGGTTCCGTCGTTAGCGGACGCTCCGTCGGCGTCGAGAAAACGACCGATCAATCGCCAGATCGAGAGTTCGTTGCGTCCCGCTTTGGTCGTTGTTCGATTCGTCATCGTTCGCGAAGCCGACTTATGGCTCGATATCGCGAAACGCGCGAGCGCGATAACGACGGAACCGGCGTGTCGTGGCTGTTCGTGATCGCGTTCGCGGCGTTCTGTCTCGCGGTGTACGTCGGCACGACGAGCGCGTTGCCGCTATCGTCCGTGGCACCGCTCGACACGGTCGACGCCATCGACGATCTGCGCGACACGTCGATGTCGCTGATGATCATCGATCGATTCTACGGCGCGTTGGACAATGTGAGGTGCAATCTGCGCCTATTGCGCGAATAACGAGCGCCGAACGGGGAGGGGGAGGGAGATCGAAGGAGTCTCCTTCAAACAGCGTCTTCGCGATCGTCGAACAGAATGTGCCGAATCTTGGCGCGCGCGTCGGCTCGCTCCTTGTCGCGTCTCCATCTCACGAATCGCAGCGTCACCGAGCGATCGTCGCGATTTCGACAAAGTTCCAACTCCGCGATTTGGCCGTTGTCGAGCGTGGGTGCCGGTAAATCGCGAATCGAGAGCAGAGTAGCGCGCTCCTCGATCTCTGCGGCGCGCGCGTCACCGCTGGGAATCCATCGCCACTGCGAACATATCGTCGCGGTGTGCGGAAGCGCGTCGTCCGCGCTGTCGGAGTCGACGAATCTCGCGATACGAAGAAACTCAGCGACGGGACCGCCGTCGAAGGAACAGAGGGCTCTGAAATCGCGCGTCACCAGTACCTCGATCGTTTGACGAAGTTTCATTTTCTCGTAGTGCGAATCGAGCGCGCGTCGCCACGCTCGCGTCTGCGCCGCGGTCGCTCGCGCGGTTACGATTCGCAGCAATCCGTCCACGCCGAGAAAGTTCGAACTGTCGCGATACGCGCGCAACAATTCCGGGAAGTCGGCCGGCAATGCGTACGTTCGGGAGACACGCAGATCGCCGTCGCTCGCGTCGATCGAGGCCTCGTTCATGCGTCGTACGAGATGCGACGAGTACTCCGGAGTCAACGGGATCAGAGCGCGCGCCAACGGACCGTCGTCGCGTCGTCGATGCGCCCACCACGTCGACGAGGTCAGCGCGACGACCACTGTCCGCGCGCGCGATTTTTCGTCGGCGAAAAGATCGCGCGTCAATCGCGACACCGAGACGCGATAGCGCGCCGAGGACCAGTCGATGAGATCGCGAGACGACGCCGTCGCGAAACCGGTCGCGTCGTCGTTCGCCGCCATATACGATATGAGAAATTCGCGACACGTTCGAAGGAACGCCACGATCGCGTCGAACACCGTGCCGCTCGACTGCAGGAACGCGCACAGGTTCGGCCAGAATTCGATCGACGAGGCCGTCGGTGACGAGGACAGGACGTACGCCGTCTCGACGTGACTCTGCTCGGCCGAATAACCGTACTCCGACACCTCTATCTGACGGGACAGCGCTCCGCCGCCGTTCATCGCGACGAGGCTTCGATGCGACAGTAGAAAGACCGCCTCGGTGATGACGTGGCGACGATCGCTCGGCGCCGAAACATCGCGAGATCGCGCCGAGCGATCGTCGCGTCGTTTGCTCTCCAGTTGGTACACGTAAAGTCCGTACAAACGTCGCGAAGGCGCGGCTAGATCGGCGATTCGCTCCGAATCGACCCAAAACTCGCCCATCGAGTACCATCCGTACGCGCGATCTCCGTCGTATTTCAGCCTCGCCTCGACGACGCCGTTGTCGATCTTCCTCGCGGCCGCGACCATGTCCAACAGGTGCTCGAACAGTCGTCGATGAGTGCGATAGCTCCGACCGCTGATCATGCGCACCGGTGTTTGATGCGCGTTCAGAAACATTCGCTCGGGTGTACACGGCGCGCTTTCGCGCATCAGTCCGGTCGGCCACTGAGCGCTCAGCATGGGTAACGCGACGAGACGAAACACCGTGGTCAGACAGTCGTGTCTCGACAGACGCGCTCGCACATCTTCCATATCGATTCCACGCGCGGTCGCCTCTTCGCATTCCAATTCGTACCAATAAGCGATCTCGTGAAATTCGTTCAAGGCTGCTCGCAGAGAACGCGAACGACGCGCGAGTCGGCGCCGGCTGTGGCGCAGTCGCACGACCCGCCGACAAAGTCGTCGCGCGCGACGACGCGGCAACGCTCGCACACGTAGGCTCGCAGTGACACTCGATGCTCGAACGTGACGCCCAGATTGTTGTCGCTCGTGTCGGGTTCGCTGTCTATCAGTTCTCGCTCGAATTCCACGAGCAAGGGACTCAGCTCGAGACTGATTCGATCCTCCAGCACCAGGGGTAACGAATATTCGCGCTCAACGGAAGAGAGTCTTCGTAGCGAACAGTGCGATCCGTCGTCAAACAAGCCTTGAATTCCTGACACGACGGTCGCGTCGTCATCGATATCGCAGTCTCCGATTAGACATCGAACGACGGCTAGATGATCGTCGCCGGCGCGTCGTCTCTCGTTCGACGAGAGATCGCGCGTCGTTTCGACGCGCCATCAGAAAGCCCCGTGACGCGTTTTGCGATACACAAAACTTTCCAACGGACCGTCCCATCGCCAGAACAGCTCGATCAGACCGCTTGTCCCACGTCCACCGGCAGAAAAACACCAAACTGGTCTCTCATTCGTGACGCACGTTTCGCTCGTTCCATAGCATCGTCGCGTCGCGCGTTTCGGAGCAAAACGCTGCGAATGAAAAGAAAAAAACGGTGTTAGGGTAACGTACCGTCCGAACGAGGTCGAGAACTGACTGTTTATTCGCCATTCCAATCGATCGTGGACGAAGGAGTGAGATTAAGCAGCGAATCAACGCGCATCGACGATGATCAAATGTAGTACAATTCGACGTCCGGCTCCGAGTGAACAGCGACGCTCCACGACGTCGGCAGTCGCACCAGTTGTCGAAGCTCGGGCGCGACGATCAGCGTCACCTCTTTGTCGGAACAGCGAAGAGCTATGAACGAAATGATCGACGGTGTGTGAAAAGAAACCGCGCAATTTCGTTCTATCGAATCACGTACCTTCCGCCACGCTCATGTAGATCAACAGATGAACCAGATATATGCGCCTGTAGTACACCGATCTGGCGCCCAGACACCGTAGATCTGACGGTTGCAGGGAATCCTCTCGCGGGTAGACGAGTCCCGACGCACGCTCCGTGTGAAACAGAATCTGAGCCATGCAGTTCAGCCCGGTCGCATTCCTCGTTCCCTGGCGAAACGCGCGAACGAGGAGCGCGACGAGACACTGTACGACAACGAGGCGTGAATAACGATGGGCGCCTCTGTTTTGAAAAAGTCCCAGGTCGGCCGATCGTTGGTACCAATCGGCCCATTCCTTGTACACGCCCGATCCGCGCGCCTGTCCGTTTATCTGACTCTTCAGACGACTCATCGGTATCTTCTTCGAAGCGATCGCGAACACCGACTTCAGAGTGCGCTCGAAGCGTTCGCTGAAGAAACTGTTCTCCTCGGATAGATCGGTGTCGCACGATTCCAGAGCGCCGTAGATCTCTCGTTCCTCCGTAGAGGACACCGACGGAAAGGTCACTCGTTCGCCACCGAGCCGTGACTCGTTCGAGACCATGTCAGCGTACGCGAGATAACCGCGCAACGTCGGCGCCGCGACAACGACGGCGAGTTGCGGCGTCTACGGCCAGGCAACAACGGCCGGTTTCCGCTGAACAACGCGCTTGGTCGTCGAGTTTCTTCGTATGGCTCGATCGATGGCCTGACTCAAGCCGCGACCGACCGTTCCGCCGTCGACTCGATTACGACATTCGGTTCTCCTCGGGGCGTTATCGAGACCGCCAATGACGAAAGCGGTTGGCCTCGGTGACTGGCTCGTCGTTCGCGGCTGACCGGCCGAACCGGCAGTAAAGCGCGAGCCGGCGCGCGTAGCATTCAACGACGCTCCGAGGAACATGTCGCAGTCGCAACAGTCGCTCGAGTCGTATCGATTGTTTCCTATTCGCGACGAACGCGATGAGACACCGACGACCGCACCGGCGACAACGCCTCGTTCAGCTCCCGACTATTCTCTTCTCTCTCGACGGTGAATCAGTCCGTTATATACCGGATCTTTTTCGTCCAGTTGCCTCGGGCGTATCTCGTTTCCGCTAATAACGCGTTGCTGATTCACGCAGGATACGATGCTGCTGCTGCGACGTGCGTCTTCGTTGGATATTCTGATTCGCCATCGGTCTCTTCGTCGCGGCGCTCACGATCGTTGGCCATGTTGTTCGATCTCATCGAGAGGAGCAACTTCGCGAGGAGGTGCGTCGCACCGGTGGTCGTTTGGCGAATCAGGCCATGGAGAAATTTCGCAGCATAAGCAAAGCCGTGGAGGAGTGTCGACTCGAGAGTCAGATTCGCAACAGCGGTGACAAGATGATCGGCGAAACCACACTCGAACGCAGCGGCGGCGAAATCGCGATCGACGACGCGGACGACGCGATAGCTTGTACCACGAGATCGCGCTTTCGCTCGATCGCTAATCGTGAAGAATCGCGAAACGACCGAAGAGACGACGAGGACCGTCGGTCACTCGGCGACGAACCGTCCGTTGTTGACTCGGATCCGGAGGACGGTGACGACGAGCGCTCGCCGCGATCGCGTCGATCTTGCCGATACGTCGAGGTGGTGACGAATTATCCAGTGGTGAAACTGACGCTGGTCTGAATCGCGATGTTCACGCAGTTCGCATTGAGCGTCGCGATCTACTACGGATTGTATCTCTGCGCGACCAACGAGACATTGTGCGCAAACGCGCGCGTAACGACGGCGAATCTTCTGGCATGCGTGATCGCAATGGCAGCGTCGTTCTACGTGCGATCCTCCGCGCACGTGCAACCGTCGGTGTAACGCGAAATCGCGTTACTCAGCGATCGGTATCCACGCGTACGAGAACGTACGCGTGGCGTAGTAACCGTAGCAGTAGTGGCGATTCGAGGCGACCGCGGCAACGACGGCGCTCGCTGCGAAATCGCGACGCGATCGCTCGCAAAAACGATCGATCTCGCGTTCGCGATAACGCGCCAGACGAGAGGAGAACCATTGTTTGTACGGTGACGAAATAAATCGATCGGCTTCGCGCCACAGAACCAAGTGAACGTCCAGTTCTTTGCCGACGCAACGGCGGCGACCCTCCTTCCGTGATTGTGTTCTTCTCCCTTTCGTCGCGACATCGTTCATCCTTCCGGTACCGTCGTAGAAAGCGCGCGATTCCGCGATCGCGCAGATCCGCGCGTAAAGTTCCACGAACGACGGACTTAATTCGAACAGGTGTATCCAATTGAACGACGCGTCGTCGGCGCGCAGTCTCGTGACGTCATCAGTTCGTCGCGTCTCGTTCGCGATTTCGTCGCGACGTAGTTCTCGACAACAACGAGCGAACGTCTCTCTTTTGCGCGACGCGCGACGCGCAACTGCGCACCGGGTCAACGTCGCGAGTATCGACGACGCCGCGAGTGCGACGCGCGAGAAATCCGACAACGTCGCGACTGCGCCCATCGCTGCGATCGTTGCGCACACGATGACGAATCGAACACTGGAATCGTCGTAGCGATCTAGCGACGACGCGTCTGTCGTCGCAACGGCGTTCACGCGCGACGCGCCGTTGACAACGGCGACGCAAGCTCGACGCAAGAATCGTTTGGCGGCCGCTCGTTCGCGCCTGTCCGAGATCGCGGTCTCGGTCGTGTGAATCCCTAAGCGCAACCAACGAGCGGCGCGCGTCGCGATCGACGAGACGACGCAAACGCGACCGCGCGATCGGAAACCGGCGTTCACTCGAAGAGAGAGGGATTCGATCTCGATGCCGATTCACAGGTCCCTCTCCTCGCGCGATGACTACCGACGACACCGAGACGACACCTTTCTCGACACCGGCGTACGATCTGTACACCGACTACTTGTTCGTGCAATTGATGAGTCTGCACAGTGAGTCCGATTTTACGATAAATACGACGGACGAGCTTCTACGACGCGTGCACGCTCAATCGATCGAATCGACCGCGTCGTCGTTGAACCGCGAGCGACGCGGTCGAGTGCGAACGCGATTGATAAACTTTCACGATCGGCCCACCGACGGTCATACTAGACTGAACAAGTCGATCGTCAAGAGTTACCGCAGAGCCATCGATTCGATGTACGATTACCTGGACAAAGTGGCCGATAGCGAACGAGATATCGCGCGACGATTGACAGCGGCGCGAACGGATATAGAACGCCTGTGGGTGCGATTGAGAACGTTGCGAGAAATCGAGCGCGTGAACGAGCAATTGCGACGCGCGCCTCCGTGTTAAGAAGACGACGAACGCGGCGATCGCTCTCGCGCTACGTCGTCACACCGTGGACGATTACGTGACATTCGCCAAATTGTGGCATCTGACTCGAGCTTTCGAATCTACCTCGGTGCGAACGCGTCGCGCCGATGTCGGGCGACTGTCGCGCCGATTGGCCGCTCTGTCCGTGCAGACGCGCGACTGTTCTCTGACCGATTCGGTACTGCACGCGTCAAACGTGGCGTTGTTCACCACGATTCGAGACGCGCAGCGCGCCGTCGACGCCGCGTGCAAATACGCGGATAGTCTGCGACGAATCGCTAAGCTGTACGATCGACTGGAGCGCGCGCAACGACAACGAGCTCTTCTCGCGAAGAAAATCGCCGCGTCGAGTGATTGCGAATCGCGAGGTGTTTGCTGACGTTAATGTCGCGCGTTTTCGCAATGACCGGTAAAGCGCGAGGTTTCGAGACGATCGCAAATCGATACGCGAGATTCGGCATACGCGCTACTGATCGCACTGCGCGATGGGGATATTCGGATTCGGCGCGTTGCGAGATCGCTTCGCGTCGGTTGTACAGGACGGCGCGCTATCGAGCGAATGCTATGTCGCGTGCTTGGACGTGACGCCCATGATAGTGTACGCGATTCACAACAGCGCCAACGAGCGCGAATTCGTCGATTTGTTCTGTTGTCGCATGGAATCGAGCAAGGAGGTGCGCTTTCTGCGCGAAAATCCGCCGTACGCTCTGCGGTACACTCTGGACAATCGGGCACCTCGGGCCAAGCTACAGACGCAGCTGCAGCGACTGTTGGACTCCAGACCAGTGACCGCGCGAATCATTCAGGTAGCGTACGCCTTGAGCGATAACGCGAACGCGTCGACGACTCGCGCTCCGATTCGCATAAAGGACATAGTACTGCGTATCCGGGAGATTTTGCTGCGCGACTTCGTGCTGACCGCGCAGCGTCCGTCGCCGTCCCCGACGCTCGTTTCCTCCCATCGCTCGGAGCATCGAACGACGGAGAATGGGAGCAGCGGCGCGAACGTGATCGTCGCCGACGTCGAAGCGAAGAAACGCGGGACAGACGGAGTCGCGCGAACCGGTGCGAAAGGAGACACTCGCGCCGTCGATCGGACCTGCGATTCGGCGACAACGTTTGCTCGGGCGAATCGTCTCGAGTTCGATTACGACGAGGGTGAGGGAGAGGTGAAGGCCATAAACTGGTTGGCTGCGCACAGTGGCGATCGTCCTGTAACGCTCCGTCCTCCCGCCGCTCGCGTCCCCTCGCTCCATTCTCGCGGGGTTGACGCGCCGCGGATCGGCGGTCTCGCTCCGGTTCGTTATGAACGGCCAACGCCGCGAACATCCGTTGTCGGTCCGCGGCGAGCGAGCACGGCCGACAGCGGACGGCCGATCACAACGAACTGGAGCGAGACCGCCGACCCGCGGCGCGTCAACCCCGCGAGGATGGAGCGAGGGGACGCGAGTGGCGGGAGGGCGGAGCGTTACATGGCGATCATGCCAGGATCGGTAGCCGGGGATAACGGGAAGGAAGAAAACGCTCGAGCAAAGGCGCCGAAGGCATGGATCCAGGAACCCCGAAAGACGGAATTAAGCCGGATGCTTAATTCCTGAGCGAGCACGGAATCGACAGCAGCGGCCCTATCGAGGCCCTGCGACAACGAGTGAGGCTCTTGGTGGATGAGCAACCTGACCTGTTCCGATGCGGGGGGCCGAGGGGAGTAATCCCCGTTCCGGACCCAGGGAGCGACGGGGCTTCCGACATGGGCTCGATCCGGGGAATCGACCCCCCGAACCGCGCCCCCACCGACGCACAAGCAATAATGTGCATCCAGAAGTGGGACTGCCGGTTTTCGGGGAAAGATCCGTTGGCTTTTCTGGAGCGCGTAGATGAGCTGCGCATATGCTATGGCGTAAGTTACCATCAGATAATGTGGGGGCTGCCAGAGCTATTACGAGGCGAACCGTTATTATGGTACCACAACCATCGGCCGTCATGGCACAGTTGGGAGGATTTCTGTGCCGCTTTCCGGAGCCACCCTCCCGCCGCGCTATCGAATGCAACTAGGACGTGAAGTTTTGGAGCGCCGTCAGAGAGCTGGTGAGGCGTACCGCGAGTACGAGACGGCCATGCTCACGAAAATCCGCAGGAGTGGGGACCTCGACGACCTAGACAATACCTTGCACCTGCTCTACGACAATCTGGACCCGTGTTACCAGATGTATATCGGCGCCCACAAACTACGCGATATAGAGCACCTGGGACGCCTGGCTCGGGAATACGAGGCTATTGTCCAGCGGCGGCAAGGGCGTCCAGTACGCATCACTAGCCCGACCGTCGCAAGCGTACTATATGACCGGGAGACGTGCTATTGGCGCTGCAAGCAATCCGGCCACCACCGTAGCGTCTGCCGTTTTCCAGCAGTGAAATTCTGCTCACGTGGCAAGGAAGGCGCCTGACGCGCCAGTGCCATCCAGCGCCGGGAAACGCAGCAGCAGCCGGGAGCAACGGCGCCGCCGACTCCCGGCCGTCACAATAGAATATCGCCCGCGCCCCCATCTCCAACTATATTACCGGGGCCGCCCTTATGGTGCACTAATTGACTCTGGAGCCGAGACTTCGCTTGTCGACATTCGGACGCTGGGACCGGAAGACAGACCCCAAGGGGGTCGGCCGGACCAATGTGACGCCGGAAGCGTCACATTGGCCGACGGCACTACCACGACGACTCTAGGATATACGTGGATCACTCTACAGGTCGGACATCAACGTTACCGCCATCGGTTCATTGTAATGGCCATGCTGACTGTGCCCATTATCATCGGGATCGAACTATGGGCAAAATTGCAAGTCCCGTTACCGCTACCTCCAGCGCGGCTCCAGAATAAACGAACCCCGTGGGTGGGCCTCCTAGAAGGCGACCTAACCGAAGCGGCAGCCGAGGAGCGCCGCCTGGGAGACTTCTTGCAAAAAGAGTTAGCATTATTTGACGGAATCACCGGGCCCACGCCGAACGTGCGGCATGAAATCCGGCTGCGACCCGGAACAACACCAATTAAACAGAGATACCGGCCACGAAACTCAGCAATGCAGGCGATCATGGACACCGAGGTAACAAAAATGATGGCCGAAGGCGTCATAGAACCATCGCGGAGTGCGTGGAGCTCACCGGTAGTCCTGGTAAGGAAAAAGGACGGAGGATACCGATTTTGCATTGATTTTCGGAAGGTAAACGAAGTGACCGAGCGAGACGCCTATCCGTTACCACAGATCGGGGCTACCCTGGATCGTCTCCGAGGTGCCCGGCACTTGTCTACACTAGACCTCAAAAATGGTTACTGGCAGGTTCAGCTGATACAGGCAAGCAAAGAGATCACCGCTTTCACAGTGTCCGTGAAGGGTCTGATGCAGTTCACCGTGCTACCGTTCGGGCTACACTCCGCACCCGCCACCTTCTAGCGCTTGGTGGACACAGTATTGGGGGCTGACCTCGAACCGCATGTGATGGTCTATCTGGACGATATCATTGTGCTGAGTCCGACGTTTGAAGATCATCTAACGCACCTGGGGGAGGTATTTCGACGCCTGCGGGACGCATGCCTGCGGCTGAACATCGAAAAATGCCATTTTTTCGAACCGAACTTCGCTATCTGGGGCACATTATTACCCGTGACGGCATTCATACCGACCCAGCAAAGGTGAGTGCTATCACCATGTGGCCGACGCCACAAAGCGTTAAGCAGGTGCGGCAATTTTTGGGGCTGGCCTCGTGGTACCGCCGGTTCATTCCGGACTTCTCCACCATCGCCGCGCCACTGACGCATCTCACCAAGAAAAAGGTGAAGTGGCACTGGGGGACGGAGGAGGAAGCAGCGCTACAAACATTAAAGACCGCCTTTACCACCGCTCCAGTACTAGCTTGCCTCGATTTCAAACAGAAGTTTTGGCTGCAGACCGACGCCAGTCAACATGGACTCGGGGCAGTTCTGACACAAAGATTGGAGGAAGGAGAGCGGGTAGTAACTTACGCTAGCCGAACACTAAATAACGCGGAACAGAATTATAGTGCCACCGAGCTCGAGTGTTTGGCCATCGTGTGGGGCATACGGCGAATGAGGGAATATCTAGAGGGATATTCCTTCACCGTGGTGACCGATCACCAGGCCCTGAAGTGGCTGCAGCGGCTGGAGACCGCTACCGGGCGGCTGGGGCGGTGGAAGTTCGAATTACAGCATTATACCTTTGACATTCAATACCGAAAGGGCGCACAAAACCAGGTCGCCGACACGCTCTCGCGAGAACCCGAAGTGTGCACCGTGACAAATCCCGATTAAGTGGTGTAAATGGTACTAACAGGTGAAGAAACAAGTCAGGCAAAGGCCTCAAGACTTCCCGGATTACGCGATCTGCGACAGCGCGCTATACCGACATTTCTTGCACAGTCTCGACTTCCGAGAAACGCCGGCCGAAGAACAATGGAAGCGATGTGTACCCACGAACGAGCGCGAAAGCATCCTCCGGCGACATCACGACCTACCCGACGCCGGACACATGGGCATCGCCAAAACCATTGGCCGAATAGCAGAGCGATACTACTGGCCAGGCATGGCGCGCGACACGGCCAGATATGTGCGGAGATGTCACTCCTGCCTTGCTCACAAGGCGTGTCAGCAGAAACCAGCAGGTCTCCTCCACGCGACCGCTACCAGCCGAGCCTGGGAACAGGTCACGTTGGACTTAGTGGGGCCCTTGCCACGCTCCAGACGTGGCCATACGTGGCTCCTCACGTTGCAAGACCGCTTCACGAAATGGCTTGAAGTCAAGCCCCTACGACAGGCAACAGCCCCAGCCGTGGTACCCGCCGTTACCGACCTAATCATATACCGACACAGCTGTCTGGCAGTGCTAGTCTCCGATAACGGTATGCAATTTATGTCTAACGAATTCAGAGCAATGCTGAAAGATTTCGGAATACGACATCGTACCACCCCGATATACACTCCGCAGTGTAATCCGGTGGAGCGCACAAATCGAACGTTAAAGACAATGATTGCGCAGTTTGTCGAAAACCAACACAAACGATGGGACGAGCATTTGCCGGCACTCCGATTTGCGTACAACACCGCGCGACACTCCTCTACCCATTTTAGCCTAACATATTTAAATCATGCACGTGAATTGATGCGACCTCACGCGGAGGACCGACCCGAGCGACCGGGGACAACCAGTCCCCTGGAAAGCGGTAGGATATTGGAAGAAGCATGCGAGCTGGTAAAAATCCACTTGGCTCAAGCATTCCAGCAACAAGAACCGCATTATAACCTGAGACGAAGGGCCTGGCGGCCGCAACTAGGGAACACCGTATGGAAGATGGAACACCCCCTTTTCGACAAGGCCAAAGCCTTTAACGCCAAGTTAGCACCGAAATATAAGGGACCTATGATAATCAAAAAGATCATATCACCAGTGATAGTGGATTTGCGAGATCAGCAGGGAAAGTGGCACCGGCATATATATGTGCGGGACCTCCGATCCACACCAAACAATGAGCAATAACACTGAAACCCCAGGAGCACAACAAAGACAGGTAACCACCAATATGATTCACCTGTTTGTATCGAGTGTTAGGATCATGACACGCCAAGAGAAGCACAACAAAGATAGTTCTAGAAGGTTCGGCGTCTATTTCGGGGGCGGGGATGAGACTATAAAAGTTGCCGGCTGCCCAAGCCGCGGAGAAGTCAACGTTCAGTATGGAGCTTGGCAACTACGAGAAAGAGCTAGGCGAGATCCTGATCGCCACCGAGGACGACGCTAAAATCGTCTGGGAACGGTTGTTCCAGTTACTGGAGTCGTCAACCATGGGACCCCAGCCGCCCCCCAGCCTGGACGAGGGAGGGACAGCGCCGCCGCCTCCAGAGAGCGAGGAACCAGAACCGACCAGAGACGGGGACGGTCCGAAGAGACCGGCCGCGATCACCAGCGGCCGCATCCAACGGTCCGACCATATGACCCAAAGGAAATGGACCGGGTTGATCACGCAGCCACCGCCACGACCGACTAGAGCAGGCCTCCGACGTCCGGGACAACGGCCCATAAGGGGAGCTACGACCACGCTCCCCTTAAAGAGGAACCGGCCAAGGCAAAGACCCCAACCAACAGGCACCCGGACGACACGAGCAGTGGCAGAGCAGCTTCCGACGCCCACGAAGCCACCACAGGGGAACCGGCTCAAACCCGGCCGAGGAAACAGGGACCAAGGATCCGGAACGTCACCATCCCGTCCATCTGAATGGTCATACAACGAGCTGCGATCATCTCCGCCGCATCACCGGAAGCAACACTCCCACAGCACGGACCTGCACTGCCGCCTCCGGTGAGCGTGAGGTTGCCTGACGGGACTGCCGCAGACATCCCATATTTTTCCGCGGTCGTCAAACGCCGTTATCGGCTGTACGCAGCGGAGGGGCCGTGGAACTTGTGGTTCCGACGGGACGGCACCCTGCGTAGCGCCTTATGCGTAGGGCCCCGTTGAGCCCTACGCTGGGAAAAAAAGGAGGGGTAATGTAACGTGGGATAAAGATCTTTGTCCCCGTTACGACTCACGCGGCGAGGACGATCGGTCGCCGCTACCATCCCCGCACCGCACCGCCCATCCGTGCCGTGGCCACGAGGCCCGAGCACCGAAAAATGACGAGTGATCGCTCGCCCGCTCGGGAAAAATCGGGATTACGATACGGAAAGGGGTAATCCCAAGATCCGCATGCGCAAATTCGCGGAAATTCAGGGGGGATAACCCCTTCCGTGCTCGACTCTCGATTTTAAGGATATATAACACGTTCTCTAATAACACCGAGATCGAGAGAGTCGTCGTCTCCAGCGAGACAAGTCTTCCGAGCAGAGCTCCCTGACGACAAATAGGCATCCGACGAGAAGATCGAGGACCAGAGAATAAGCGAACAAAGAGTGCGGGAAGCACGGCCAACGCCGGTGAGTAATTTTCTTCAAATACTGTACCGCAACACCGGGGGAAATATTACAAGACGCGGCAGCACGCGCGAAACTGACGATTAGCGTTCGACCGATCCGATCCACTCGGAGTCGACTTAGCATAAGTCTCTGTTTCCGATAGAACGGCAGCAGTTAGCCACCGTTCCGCGATATATACGTGCTCGTCCGTCGGCGTTCGGCGGCTAATTGCTACCGAACGCCGACGGACGAGCACGTATATATCGCGGAACGGTGGCTAACTGCTGCCGTTCTATCGGAAACAGAGACTTATGCTAAGTCGACGCGGCGGCTAATTGCTGCCGAACGCCGACGGACGAGCACGTATATATCGCGGAACGATGGCTAACTGCTGCCGTTCTATCGGAAACAGAGACTTATGCTAAGTCGACGCGGCAGCTAATTGCTGCCGAACGCCGACGGACGAACACGTATACATCGCGGAACGATGGCTAATTGCTGCCATTCTATCGGAAACAGAGACTTATGCTAAGTCGACGCGGCGGCTAATTGCTGCCGAACGCCGACGGACGAGCACGTATATATCGCGGAACGGTGGCTAACTGCTGCCGTTCTATCGGAAACAGAGACTTATGCTAAGTCGACTCCGAGTGGATCGGATCGGTCGGACGCTAATCGTCAGTTTCGCGCGTGCTGCCGCGTCTTGTAATATTTCCCCCGGTGTTGCGGTACAGTATTTGAAGAAAATTACTCACCGGCGTTGGCCGTGCTTCTCGCACTCTTTGTTCGCTTACTCTCTGGTCCTCGATCTTCTCGTCGGATGCCTATTTGTCGTCAGGGAGCTCTGCTCGGAAGACTTGTCTCGCTGGAGACGACGACTCTCTCGATCTCGGTGTTATTAGAGAACGTGTTATATATCCTTAAAATCGAGAGTCGAGCACGGAAGGGGTTATCCCCCCTGAATTTCCGCGAATTTGCGCATGCGGATCTTGGGATTACCCCTTTCCGTATCGTAATCCCGATTTTTCCCGAGCGGGCGAGCGATCGCTCGTCATTTTTCGGTGCTCGGGCCTCGTGGCCGCGGCACGGATGGGCGGTGCGGTGCGGGGATGGTAGCGGCGACCGATCGTCGTCGCCGCATGAGTCGTAACGGGGACAAAGATCTTTGTCCCACATTACAGTCCGCGTTTGATAATGGCGCGGGACAACGACGTCTTCGTATACATTCTGTCGAAATTGACGCACGACGCGAACTCGTAGCCGCGCAACCTCAACGACGAACCGTCTTCGGTTCGACCAGCGTCGTCTTCGATTCGTCCGAGGCGCGCCGACGATTTCGACGACGAATGGGACGACGCGAGGCCGAGATCATGGCGGAAGCAACGAGCGACGGTGGCGAACAACCACGCGGCGATGACCGTGGTCGACGAGTATCTGATGTATCACGAGAGCACCAACAACGAGTTGCTCTGCTGGAAACGTCTGAATCTGCACTATGGCACGTGTTGAATACTGTTGCTGTGGTTCGGTGTGTGCTTCAGCAACGACTTCACCTTCGGCGTGCTCTACAAATCAATCGCCACTATGACGCACTACTATCCTCTGCTCGAGCGTCACTTCGTTTCCGTGAGCGCGTCGCTGCACCGAGGCGACGACAACGGGACAAGCGCGGTGATTCGTCTCTTCGCGCCAGCTTCGCAATACGACGCGATCGGCGCGGAAGCAACGACGGACGATGAACCGAACGCTGTCGATCGATTTCGCTCGATAGCGGATGCACGGGTGCTGACCTTGGCGTTCAGTGAGCTGCGAGAGGTTCTGCGTCACGGCGGAGATTGCGCTCGTTCGCATCGATCGATCGAGAGCGCGTTCGTCGACGATGCGGCGACCACCGAAATGGCGCGATGGTCGCCGCGCGCGCGAAACGAACGCCACGCATCGATCGATTGAGAGCGCGTTCGTCGACGATGCGACAACGGTGGCTATCGTCTACGATCGTTCGAGGATCGAGTCGTGCACTTTTGGCTGGCTCGGCAACTCTGGAGCCTCTTCTACGTACTGGAGCTGCCGAGTGAATTCACTGGGAATCAGCGATTTCGAATGTGTCCGCGATTGCGCATAAACGCGACTTTCGACAAGCCCTTCGTGTCGAACGAAATGTTTCTGCGACTGCGACCGAGCGATCTTCATCTACACATCGACTCGATAATGCGGTACGGTGTCTATCGACGCGGCACGTAAGACGCTCGTTCTCGCGAATGCGATGTCGACGTCATCGGTGACACTGTCGATGCTGTGTCTCGCTATAGTTGCGATCACGACGATTCTCGTTTACGCGATGACTCGAATCACGCGTCTGGTGTTGTACGCGCAAGCGTGCGCTCTCGTCGACGAAGCAACAGCGGTCGCGCGATACGGAGAGCGAGTGCCTCTTCGCGTCTCTCTCTGGCAGACCGAACCGAGTCGCGACAACAGTACCGCGCGGCGATCGGTCGACTCGTGTTCGACGAGACAACGGTGTGGTCGCGCCGTCGGTCGCGTCCGCGCGCTACTCCGACAGCGGTGCTGAATTTACGAATTCGCTGGCGCGAGTTCGAGCTCGGGAGTCGTCGAAGCAACGGGATTTCGCGGCGAATCTGACGCGACTGTGGAACCATCTTCGACGCGCATGATGACGAATCGATGATGTTCGCGCGAACAATCGCGATCGGCGGGACGTCGAGTGACGATTCCGACGAGTACGCGATGTATCGAAGTCGCTCCTATTACGACGATCTGCTGGACATGTTGGATTCGTCGTCGTTCGCGCGATCGCTGTCCGTTCGTCGTGATACTAAGCGATGACGCTCTCCGCTTCGTCGCGACGCAGCGAGACACGCGCGAACGAGGCGTACGGCGCGCGACGAGTCACAACGCGGTCACTTGTTTTTTCGCCAGCGATCTGATCGACCGAGTTCGAGGTCTGTCCGACGAGGATTTGGATGCCGTGTACGAGATGCTGTTGACCAGTCACTACTCGCGCTGTTTCGCTTCGATAACGTCACGAACCACGGCACCTCCGGGCAAAAATGAGCGACGTCGAACCGAGGACAGCTCCCGTGGGCACGAGACCGGTTGTCGTCGTCGACAATGACGAGGAGACCGGCGACTCGACCGCTTCGTCGTCGCGACGACATCGGTCCGAGCGTTCGGAGCACGCCGCTATATCGGAGAGACGCGCGGATTCGAACGCGATAACGAGCGGCGCGCGATATCTGAGCGATCGTCTCGATCGAAGCAGCGCGACGACACTGCGCGGCGACGATAGCTTCGTGTCGGAGGCGTTTGCGGTCGCGCGCGAGCAGCGTTCGATCGAACTCGCAGCCGGCGCGAACTACGAGAAGGTTCGATCGTTTCTGAGAGAACGCGCGTTCGGTCCGGTATTTTCGTCGTCGCGGTCGTCGTCGCGAGTGTTGACGCTTGGTCGATTGATCGCCTCCGTGGCGCTGGACGCGCCCAAGTTTTCCGCGCGCGAACGCGATCTGTTGCGCTCGTTGTGTCTGTCGGAGGTCGGTAATTTCGTGCATGATTACGCGACGGAACTGGCGACAATCGTTAACATCGACGCGACGGCGGGTGACGCTGCCGAGGACGTCACGCGCGCGCTTTCGGACGTATGCGCCTTGCTCAAGAGTCGCGTCGTTGTGGAAAGCGGAGACAGTAGCGGCGCGACGACGAGCACCTCGACGCGACCCGGTATGCCGTCCTTATCCGTTGAATCTGCGAGTGGACCCGTGGTGCGCTCGCGCGCGTCCCGCGACGCGTCGTCACCGTCGCGTATTCTCCATGTCGCGCGAGGCGACGGCGCAATTGATCAGACGCGTCGCGCTGCACGAGAGATTGTCCGCGGTGATCGACGTGCGGCAACGACCGAGCTCCGTCGACTACCCGCGCTGTCGCGTCACGATCCGGACGCGCGGAAACGATTCCTCACCACTCTGACGCTCCCGATGACCGACGAAGCTCCTCTCGACAAGAGCGACGGAGGGGACGGTGCGAATAAATCGTCCCTGCGGTTCACCGCGGATATCGTTCGCGTCAAGCTGTTGAACGCTTACGGTCGTTGGGCCGCGGTCGAGCCGCATTTCGCTCGCGCGACGGTGCACCGAGATGGATCGCTGGCTGCTGCATGGAGAGCGGAAGAGAATGCACAACGAGAGCGAGGATGACGAGGACGAGAACGAGATGGACTCGACGATGGATGACGAGATCCCCTCGACGATCGCTTCGTCCGCGAAGAGCGTCGCAGCGATATGGCACGAGATCCGTGACACCTACGAGGCGAGTCGCCGCGATATCGTGTACGCCTACGGCGGATCGGCGGAACAACTGACCGCCTTCAACACCGAGTACGAGTTGCTGACCGAGGCACCCTGTCGAATCGTGCTGATCACGTATCACGGCCACTCGACCATCCGAGACTACGTGTCGAACGCCCGACTCCTGGCCGAACTTCACGGAGTCGTGATATTGTCCCTGTGCTGGTTGCGACGGGCGAACACCATGAACTCGGCCATCGCGGTCGCCGAGGAGCGACGATTTCGGGCGCAGATCGCCGACTCGTATCACGACTCGGACGATCGCGACGAGAACGAGGAGGACGACCGTCGCTGCTGCGACGAACTCGATTCCGCATCGACGCGACGACGACTCGTTCCGTCCTTGTTCCGGAAGGATCGACGGACCGAACGCGCGTGAGAAACGAGTAGCTACGGCGACGAGGACGACGGTGCCTCGTCGGACGATTGCTCGCGCGATCGCGATCGAACCGCGACGTCTCGCGGAACGACCGCGCGCGAGATCGAACGATTCGACGGCGGGGACGACGTTGTCGCCTCGGTATCGGTGATAAAAGCGGCGTATCATCGAGGCGATCGCGCGCGCTAACGCGACAAATCGTGCCAACTGCGCAATCGAATACTCGCTCAATTCTTCGGCAAGATATTGTACTACGTGCGAGAGTTCGTGATATGCGATCACGTCGGCATGGCGTTTCACAAGTCGTTTCGCGTGATCGATTCCGCCACGATCGGTCGCATGTGCGCTTCGATGGCGGCCCGTCGCGACAACGTCGTCGACGCGAACACCGCGCGACCGATCTCGACGATGTAAGGTCTGTGGCAATAAAGGGGTGCCGTACGGCGCGCTATGAGAGAAGACGCGAGCGAGTCGTTTCTTCACCATCATCCGTTCCTCTCACGACGCAACGATTCCTCGTCGCTGCTGATCCCGACGGCGTTGCTACTGCTCGCGGTTTGCGCGATCGCGTTCTTCGTGCTTGCGCGAGCGATACTCGCGACCGTTGGTACCGGCAGCGACGATGAATCGCGTTGACCATCGACGCAATCGTCCGATCGCGAACGACGCTGCGACTGCGACGACGCTTTCGGAGACGATCGTCTGGCGCCGTTCGATCGCTCGGATGTCGTCGTGCCCGAATGGTCCGAGGACACGCGCGAGTGCGATGATCTCGGACGCGCGCGCGAGTGCCTCGTGGCCGACAGTTACGCCGCGTGTTTCGAATGCGTCGAATCTCGGCGAGCATCTCTGCGCGTGTGCGCGCACGTCAGCGAACCGGTCACCGTGCATGCATACGACGACACGTACGACGGCAACGGCGATCGTCGCGATCTCGGCAGCGCGGACTTTATTCCGAGCCAACTCGTCGTCGGACAAGGGTTACTGCGTCAGCGAGGTGCTGGCCGAGCGACTGCGCGATCTGACCGCGCCCAGAGACGCCGGCCGGCAGCGACGCGGCTCGCACGCGATGCGAGTGCAGAGAGTACAACGCCGACTGGACCTTCGTGCGAAAGCGAGCGACGCGAGACGCCGCGGACAGGTTATTCAATTTCGCGTGTCGATGCAAGTATCCGCATCTCATGCGAGCGCGGCCGGACCGATGTCTTCGTGCTCGCGCGACGTCGGGTGCAACGGTCGCGGACGTTTGGACGCGGCGTCTCGTTCGTCCGCGATCGATCCGTTCGTGAACGGCCGATGCGAATGCGACGACGGTTGGATCTCCGAGTACAACGACGTGGTCGGTCCGTTCTGTCGCGAGGCGACGATCGGCGAGTGGCCGAGCATGCTGCCCGGCCAGGATATCGACAGCGACGCGATGCTGGATCTCGTCCGAATTCATCGACAGAACTTTCGCGCGATCATCGCGCGCGAACGAGTCGACGGCGAGGATACCCGGGTGAAGTTGATCAATCCGTGCATTCCGTGCCCCATCGTGGCTACGGACGATGGCGAGGCGTACTTTTGCGGCGACGACTTCACGATTCGAAAGCGCAACAACGCCGATCCGTTCATCGCGATAGCGAACATCGGGATTCGTCGCGATCGCGATTATCTGCGCGGAAACGGCAGTAGATTTCCCAACGCGTGTCTCAAGATCACGGCGTCCGAGGGCCTGATGCCCGATCGATTCCTACTGCAGTTCATGACGCAAGACGACGCGAGCGCGAAGAAATTTGCCATGGAGATAGGCGTTCTGGTGAACGAATCCAGCGTTCGACGATGGTTTGGCGGACCGGATGACGATTTCGACGCGTCTCCGAATTATCGGAGATTCGCGCGATCGCTGCGCGCGCCGGAGGGCGACTCGTTGAAAGACTGCGGCACGGTGTGGACGTTTGACCATCCGTCGATCTCGAATCATTGACAACGAGTCTGCGAGTCGCTTCGACTCTTCTGGGACAGCGCCCACACCGACCTGGCATTCGCTTCGGATCGTTTAAACTTTCCGTTGCCCTTTTACAGCGACAGACTGGTCGTTAATTATTATCTCTATTACCCCCGAGGCATGTTGTTGAACGACGCCGAACGCGTGATTTGTGGACATCTCTGACAAGAGGCTTACGAGTGTCCGGATCGGCGCGGACTCGACAATTTGAATTACTTTTACGGAAAATACACCGATCATGAAACGGCGCACAGTATGGCGCGAGCAATGTTGCCCGTGTGTCTCGTGCGACACACGGACAGCGTCGACGGTTCCGAGTATATGCGGCCGACGATCAATTGCGCGCATCCGAACGACACCGCTTGCGTCATGGTGCGCAGCGATCATCTGACGATTTACGCGCGTCTTCTGTGGTACCCGTCGGACATGCGAATGTTGCGATTCTGCGTCGAGCGAGGCAACTGCGGCGAAAACGATTGCGACTACGACAAGAACGCGGTGTACGAATAGAGCGAACGATGAGCGAGAAGGAAAGCGGTTAGGATGTTGCGGAACGGGGGGGAGGGGCGAATAAGAAATACACGAAATATGAAAGAAACGAATTCTCTCTTATTGATCGGTGGGCGTGTCGATGCGCGCGTGAACGTTCTCGTCGCTTCGACGAGTCGCGAGGAAAAGATCGGACCACGACGGCACGAAATTGCATTGACAATCGCGGCATGGTGCGTACGTCAGGAGCCAAATATCTCGAAACTGATCGTCGTAACGAGATCGCACTCTCTCGATCGTCCTCACATCGAGGCTGAACGGTAATCGCACGAACGCGCAGTACGGACAGTTGCGGCGAAAACGATTGCGACTACGACAAGAACGCGGTGTACGAATAGAGCGAACGACGAGTTAGAAGAAAAGCGGTTGGGATGTTGCGGAAGGAGGGAGAGGGGCGAATAAGGAATACACGAAATATGAAAAAAACGAATTCTCTCTTATTGATCGGTGGGCGTGTCGATGCGCGCGTGAACGTTCTCGTCGCTTCGACGAGTCGCGAGGAAAAGATCGGACCACGACGGCACGAAATTGCATTGACAATCGCGGCATGGTGCGTACGTCAGGAGCCAAATATCTCGAAACTGATCGTCGTAACGAGATCGCACTCTCTCGATCGTCCTCACATCGACGCTGAACGGTAATCGCACGAACGCGAAGTACGGACAGTGCTCCGCGTGCAACGCGTTCAGTTCGGACCTCGACGCCATGCGATTCATCGACAGTGAACACCCCGTGAACAGACAGGCGTGACAGCGCACCGTCAATTTTTCGGAACCGTCTCGGTGGTCCGGTCGATGTCGATCCTCGTCGGCCCCATCTTCGTCGAGTCGTCGCACGATCGCGTCCTCGTCGTCGCTCCGCTGCTCGTCCTCGTCGTCGCTCCGCTGCTCGTCCTCGTCGTCGCTCCGCTGCTCGTCCTCGAGTGCCACGGTTTCGGCTTCGGACAGAGCCTTGTCGGACGATGCGCGAAACGTCGATACGCACGACGGTGTCGCGACCACGGCGAAACCGTCGTCGACCAACGATTCGACCGTGCTGCGCGACGCCAACCAATGACCGTTGTCAGGGTCGATGAAGCTGCCGGTCCGTTGCTCGGGATCGCGGTACGGGAATGCACCCTCGCCGAAAGTAGACCACATCACGTCGTAATGATACGCCGTGCAAGCGCATCGACAATACGTTCGTTCGTGACAATCCGGGGAATGTTCCGCGGAGTGAAAAAATTTGCATTTGACGACGTTCGAATCGGTGATAAGTCGTTCGGAGCATCGATTGAAGCAACAGTGTCGCCACGTGTCGTCGCGCACGTCGTCGCACAAACGTCCACGCAGCTGTCGTTGACACAACTGTAGAGAGAGTCGGGGCGAGTAAACAAAACTGCTCGATGTCGCCGTCGTCGAGGACCGCGATCGCCAGCTGGATCGAAGCGACGGTACACGTTGACGATCCTCCGCGAGGAGGCGCCGATCGATTCCGCGATCGTGGTTCCTCGCCTTACGAATAAGGTCGATGAATCTTCGAGCGTCGTTGTCGTCGTCCGAATCGCTCGTTCCCACAGTGTGTCGAAAACGCTCGAATTCTTGTTCGACAACGGCCCCGCGACGATCGTTGGCCCAAAGCGGTACAGGATACGTCAGATACGCCTCGGCCATGTGCGGGCTGATGCTGTGGAATCAATACGCGTCGTACCAGTTCCAATCTTCCTTCCTCAACACCCACTTCCTCGTTCGGATGAACAACCTCGGCCGGCAGCATCCATCGAGGATACGGCACGCTCGATACGGACAACGGAAAAAATTTGCATTTGACGACGTTCGAATCGGTGATAAGTGTTCGGAGCATCGATTGAAGCAACAGTGTCGAGTGTCGTCGCGCACGTCGTCGCACAAACGTCCACGCAGCTGTTGTTGACAAACTGTAGAGAGGTCGGGGCGAGTAAACAAAACTGCTCGATGTCGCCGTCGTCGAGGACCGCGATCGCCAGCTGGATCGAAGCGAGCGGTACACGATAAGATCCTCCGCGAGGAGGCGATCGATTCCGGATCGGTTCATCGCTTACGAATAAGGTGATGAATCTTCGAGCGTCGTTGTCGTCGTCCGAATCGCTCGTTCCACAGTGTGTCGAACGCTCGAATTCTTGTTCGACACGGCCCCGCGACGATCGTTGGCCCAAAGCGGTACAGGATACGTCAGATACGCCTCGGCCATGTGCGGGCTGATGCTGTGGAATCAATACGCGTCGTACCAGTTCCAATCTTCCTTCCTCAACCACTTCCTCGTTCGATGAACAACCTCGGCCGGAGCATCCATCGAGGATACGGCACGCTCGATACGGACAACGGATGGCGCGGTACATGACTCGAGAGAGAACTCGTCACCGTCGAAGTTTCGGAACTAGACTGCGCACTCGCGACGTCGCTCAGCAGCTCTTGTAACTTTGCTATCTATATTTGTTCGTCGGTTATCAGTCGATGACAAACACAGCACGGGATATTTCGAGGAGCGTCGCTCGATGCCGCAGAAGAATCACAGGGACGAGGTGTCGCAACCCGAGTCGTGCGAGCGTGAATCACGCGATAGCGCATACCGCGCAGCACGAAATGTTCATCCAGTAAGGATCGTCGCGACGATCGTCGAAGTGCGCGCAGTTCGGCAGCGTTTTCCCCGAATCGGCCACACCGTCTATCAGCACGCGTGTCGACGATTCGTTTCTGCTCCTCAGTCATACCGACGACGCTTTCGCGACGTCGTAACGTCGAGACGCTGGCGCTCCTCAATACGGTCATACACGACAACGATGGCCGCGTCGCGGTGTCGTGATTCTGCGCGTCGGACGCGACAACCACGTCGATCGTTCTCGAGGGCGCTCGATACGTATCGTCGACGATTCTATGGCATCGATGAACTCAAAGTTGTCAACGGTTCGATCAGCCGCTGCGAAATCCGTCCAAGTCCACGTTTCTGAGCTCGCGATCGAGGAGGTATCCGTCGTCGTTCGCTGAAGCTCGTTCCCGAGACCACCGTCGTTCGCGCAACCGCTTTCGCGTCGAGGACTCTTCGAAGGCGCATCGTCGCATCGACGCCAGCGTACTCGAGAGACCTTTTAACGATTCGCGAACCTTCGCCGACGAAGGATCGTCCGCGTACACGCGCACCACGCTTCGACCCCGGTAACCACTCGAAGTTGACGGCATCGTTTGGACATTCCCGATGCGTCGTCGCCAACAGACCGAACCAGCGAAAAAACAACAGTACCGCGGATCTCACGCTCGATGACAACGATCCGTCTTCGGCGAAACACGGTTCTATGATCAATCGATCGTTCGTCACGTAGCTCGATGGCGCGTCGAACGACGCGTCGTTCGCGCGATCTCGCGCTACGGCTGCGTATCGCGACGATCGATCGACCAACCATTTCGAATCGTTCGCCGCAGGTAGAGCCGATCTCGCCGATGCGCTCTGTTCGTCACGGTCGCTACGAACGAACGATTAGCAATTTCGTCCCCCGTGCGTTTCGACTCCTCGCTGAAACGCCGCGATGAGTGCCCGTCGTCGAATTCGCGCGTGCGATATGATCACCAATGACGACGGCTCGACCGAGGACTTGGACGATACGGTAACGCGCAATACCACGTCGGTGCATTGCGCCTCCTCGCGCATTGTTGCACCAAAGTGGCCACTACATTGTTCAGACGATTCAAACTGGACAATTCGATGTCGCAGTAACAAGGACGCGAGTCCTCCGAAGCGGATAGCGAAACTGACGACGACAACGCGACGTCGCACGACGCCCGATCATCGTTCATTTTCACGACTTCGAAAGTACGCTCGCTCAGATCGCAGATACGGCGAATGACGTCGTTCGTTCGTTTCTCGAAGACTCAGACCGTCGAGCGTTAGATCGGTGAATAAGTGTCCATAACGCGATGTCGATCAAGCGATCGCGAAACGCGTTCGAACGGTACCCGTTGGGGGGATAGGTGGGGGCTCGACCACGTTCATTGAACGCCAAAAATCGCATGATGCGGTTGATCGGGAACGAGCGATTCTGGAAAAACGATCGTTGTCGCGGGAGACACTGTCCATGTGCCGCGTGGCCTCTTCCAGCAGTTCGTTCACGATGAGCACTGCGCGCAGCACAGACACCTTCGCGCTTTCTTCGACAGTTTCTTGATTTCGCCGTTGTTGTCTCGCGCGACGAATGTCATTTTTCGGTGCTGTCGATCGTACGAACCAATATATATTGGTTTTTTCTCGACCGCGATCTCGATGGTATCGTTGACGGCGCATCACCGCGTTGTTATCTTCCATCCTACGTGATCCCAAGAATTAAGCTCGTACCGAACGCTTAGCGATCACATGTGTATCAGACGTTACCTTCTTGCTTCGAATTAAATGATGATAATGGCTTCTTCGCTGCGTTGAAACAGAAGCTCTTCGTTGATCGGTTGCAAAGTGGTGAACGTTCGACACGTGCAATAAAATGTCGCTGATTCCCACGCGACAGAAAGTTGCGATAAAATGCGTTTGGATACGGTACAGGAGGTTCGAATCACTAGATTTGTTTCTTAAAAACAGCTTGTTTAATAATCAACAAAAAAGATGAGTCTCTTGCGAGAATCCGGATAGAGAGTGGGAGACTCCTAACTTAGCGCTGCGGTGTACCTTGTGTGTCAAGAATGACGACGTTGTCTCCTCGGATCGCCTTAGCCTTAATATTTATAGTTCGCGAAAAACCAACCGTGTTCGAGCGGGATTGGTTTAATCTGAATTCACGTTCAGACTTGAAGAGTAACGAATACGACCGTCCTTCGATGTCACATGAAAGAAAACAATGTCTTGTGCTCGAGTTTTTAATCAGTATTCCAATCAGCATTGGATGCTATTGTTTTGACGAATGTACACGAGCTAGGCTCGGCCAACTAGGTTACATTGTTAGCTGTTCATAAGAAATGGAACAACAACAACTCGTAATGTGACATCGAAGCGTCGATATTAGCATTATTTGGAAGCACTTCTTGCAAATCACGGCATCCTCTCGAGAAACTTCCAGAAGCGTGAAATTTAGATTATTTCGAGAGTTTGTTTTTATACACCGAGTTCACGCACTCGCTTCTTCCATACGAAACAACATGTAAGCGAGGTGTGGACCTGCGACCGGAGAATGCGAACGTAGACCGTGTCATCTGTTATCGAACTCGGCCGATTTCGTTGTTTTATCTCGTCGCGAGACACACGATGTGACGGAGTCTCGCCGCGACGAAGCTAGTCACTCCTCGGTCGGTCGCGGAAGAGAACGCTTCGTAACAATGTCCCCTCGTGACCGTATCGCATCACCGGGTACGCTTTATCCAAGATGGATGCTACCATCGGACGTCACAGTCGACCATCCGGACGCCGAGATACACGTCGAAAACGGAAGACTGGAGTTGCTACGACGCGCGTTATGGGTCAACGGTATCAGTCCACAATTGGCCGAGCATTCGTTACGTATCTGGTGTTACCGGGGGAAGATTGCGAATCCACGATAATGGGGGAATTCACCATTTTCCGTGGGCACACGAGCAGTAACGCGAATCACACGGACGCCAAGCGATTCGTCGACGTCATCCGACTGTGGCGAGCGCATCGACGCGAAATCAAAGTCGATGGCGGCGAATCATCGTTTCGGTCCAGTTGGAGATTACGGCCAACGGTAAAGACAACGGCGGATGATCTCGCGTGTTCTCCGAGACGGTACTTGAATTTGCGTGAACGGGAGGTTTCTCATCGATTGTGCGACGACGTGGTGGAAGACAGTTTCAAATTTTGTTTCAATAGATGCTCCGTCCGAGACAGAACCGAATTGCTCGATGTAAAATGCAAATTTTGTCACCCGATGGAACATTCGTCGAACTGTCGCTGGAGAACGTACTGTCGCTGCTATTGTCTCGCGTATCAGTACGACGCTATGTGGTCGTATACGGCGAAGGCACGTTCTTGTACAGCGATCCCGAACAACACGCGAATAGCTTTTAGACGTAAACACCGGCCGATTGTTAACGTCGAGAGACAACATGGAATCGTTGGTAGCTGACGGTTTCGCCGTTGTCGAACTGCCGTCGTGCTTGGTAGCGCCCGATGATGAATGCGACGGCGACGACGATGGCGACGGTGGCGACGACGATGGCGACGGTGGCGACGATGACGACGATGGCGACGTGGCGACGATGACGACGATGACGATGACGATATCACTGAATAATGCGAAGACGATGACGCCGGAATATCAACTCGAAACGGAGGAGATCGTACTCGTGCGCTGTTACGTGTTCTCTTCACCGCGTTGTTGAATTACGCAGTATCGAGATCCAAACTAAACGAACGACATGCCGAACATTGTCCGTATTGCGCATTCGTACAATTGCCATTCTGCGCGAGCGCTGAAACAGCGGAATCGGTATATTCGCGCTACAGCGAACTATTCGAAGACCTTTGGCCCCTGAATTACGGAAAGTGTATCGATTGTCCGTGCAAGTTTGTATCTCCAGCTCGCGATCGCAAACTGATCAGAAGATAGAAGGGAGAGAAACTCGAACGCTCATCGTATTTACGACGCAATGTTTATTATCTCGTATTATAGAGCCAAGGCATCGATCGATCGCGTGCGCTGCGTCAAAGGACCTTTACACATAATGAAAAGCGCCAACAGAACAACGGAAGCATGTGAGTCAACCAGTACAACACGTTCTCGCATTGTTCGGACGCCTGTATGATCACAGGCGTATCGAAGTCAGCGTCGCGCAATCTTTACGTCACCTCGGTCAACACGGCCAGTACGATTTCGGTCGTCGAACCGTCCTCGGAACGGTCGCATCCTCCGCTTCGTCGTGTCGTTCCTCGATGAGAGCGCGACTATTATATCTATCGCGCGAAAACGGAATCGCGAATGACACGTTTTCAAATGAACGCGATGCTCGCCTCTGATTTTCGACGCGTCGCACGACAGCAGTTCGTCCAATATCGCTCGCTTCATGTGCGCTAGAGTGGGCGATCGCGACGAGAGTGTCGTGTCGACGACTGATCGCGCCAGGTGTCGTTGAATTTGCCAGCGTCGAACCGCCGTTATCAGCTCGGGAATGGTCCGGTGAAAGACGCCCGTTATCGCGCACTTCCAACATCCGTGCTCGCAAGGTCGAGTTCGCGCGGTGTAATCGAACACACCGTGCAACCACGAGGCCCAAGATGAGTCGACGCAACGACGAAACACCGCATCCGGACACACCGTCAACGTGAACGAATCGCACATTTTCGGTAGAATGCGCAAGAGCCAGTACACAATGCTCTTCCAGTGACGATTTGATATTCGGACCGTGACTTCGGCGTACCTCGCCTCGATGTTCGATCGACGCTCTCGATGCACGAATATACCGCGCAATGTGTTCAATAGCTCACTGTTCAATTCGTAACCTTCGAGCGAGGCGATCAGCCCTGTTCCTTTCTCGTTCGTGCTTTCATCGTCATCGTTGTGCACGACATTTGTTTCCAGATTGATCGATAGATACAACGACCAAGGGTAACGAGACTCGGCTTCCCTTCGATCGCGATAAACACTAGTTTCCGTCAGCAAACGCGATATCATTTCGTCCACATGAAGAGGATCCTGCAGCACACGCGATCGCGGTGTGGTCCAATCGACGGTCCGTCGCTCCTCGCGCGAAGCGTAATCGATATACCGTATCGCCTCCGCGAACATCTCGTCCCTGATGTACCGACGCTCGCAATACGGACATTGTCGTTCCCTTTCCAATCGAATCCGATGATATTCGCGAATTGTCGCGACGATCGACGATTGTTCCGTTAGTTCGTCATCGATTCGCAGCGGATGACATTTCTCTTTTTTTTTCGATCGAACTAACGATCAAGAAGTTATTCGCGTTCGATATACGGGCGAAGGAACGTTATGGAGCGATAACGCATCGTGAAATCGCTCTCGGCGCATTGCCTGCTCGCGTCTGTTGATCACCGTGGTCATCAACAGATTACGTATCAGTCGTAACGTTCGCGCCATCGTTCTCTTCGTCATAATAGCCAACATAGCGATCGACAACCCCGCGATGAATCTCATCGTTCCAATTGTCGACATTTCACCGGTAATCGAGCCTTAGTCGTCGTTATCGCGAAATATTCCAAACTCTAATACGTCCTCGTTTGCGATAATCGCAGGTTTTTTCGATCGAAACACTCAGCTCTCTCTCTCTCTCGCTCTCGCTGAGGAGATAACGATCGAAGAACACGCGTTTCAATTTCGCGAAGATAACGATCGAGGGAACGCATTCCGAGCTCGGCGACTGACGACGTCGCTATCGCTCTCGAGAGAGTCTTGATGTTCGATCGAGATGCGATTTCGATGAAACGAGTCGATCTCGCGATCGCGGCGAACAAATAGTGAAATTCTCGGACAACAGAGGCAACAGATGAGACAACCAGTACGCCATGTTCTCCCATCGATCAGGAGCCACTCGTGCGAACACGGTGCACGTTACTCCTTCTTCGCATAGTAGCAACAGCTGGACCGCCACATCGCTCAGAATAGCTAGCGCGTTTTCGGTCGTGGAACCGTCACTGGCCACGAAGGTACGAGAAGCGACACCGTTCTGCGATTTTCGTCGCGCGCACTGAGGTACAAATTTAACGACAACCAAGTTCCACCAAGGATACGGATATCTGCCGCATCGGGTTACGCATCGACCACTGCATATGGCATCTAGTAACAGTTTGGCTGAAAAGTTCGTAGGCTAACATAGTAAGACAAATTTTTTTAGTAAAATTCGATTTTATTATTCAATATAATTGCCTTCGAGGGCGATACAACGATTATAGCGGTCATACAATTTTTCGATACCATTTTTATAGTACGATTTCTCTTTAGCCTCGAAATAGGCCTCAGCTTCGGCGATAACCTCTTCATCAGTGCTAAATTTTTTTCCAGCAAGCATTCTTTTGAGGTCTGCAAACAGAAAAAAGTCACTGGGGGCCAGATCTGGAGAATACGGTGGATGGGGAAGCAATTCGTAGCCTAATTCATGCAATTTTGCCATCGTTTTGATTTGTGACACGGTGCATTGTCTTGATGAAACAGCATTTTTTTTCTTCAAATGGGGCCGTTTTTTCGTGATTTCATCCTTTAAACGCTCCAACAAAGTTATGTAATACTCGCTGTTGATGGTCTGGCCCTTTTCGAGGTAATCAATGAATATAATACCACGCGCATCCCAGAATACTGATGCCATAACCTTGCCAGTCGACTGTTGCTTCTTTCCACGCTTTGGCTTCGGTTCATCGCGTTCAGTCCACTCGGCTGACTGTCGATTGGACTCTGGAGTGTAATGATGGAGCCATGTTTCATCCATTGTAATATATGGACGGAAAAATTCGTCTTTATTACGGTTGAATATCGCTAAATATTGCTCCGAATCATCAAAACGTTGTTGCTTTGGATCGATTGTGAGCACGCGCGGCACCCACTTTGCACACAGCTTTCGCATGTTCAAATATTCATGCACAATATGTCCAACACGTTCCTTTGATATCTTTAGAGTCTCAGCTATGTCGATCAACTTCACTCTACGATCATTCAAAATTATTTTGTGGACTTTTTTGATGTTTTCGTCGGTAAGCCTCTTTCGGTCGTCCACTGCGTGCATCGTCTTCGATGCTCATTTTACCTCGTTTAAATTTAGCAAATCACGTCTCAACGGTTGATTTTCCTGGTGCAGAGTCCGAATAATGTTTATCAAGCCAAGCCTTGGCTTCAACAGTATTTCTTTTCGCCAAAAAGCAATGCTTCATCAACACACGAAATTTTTTTTATCCATTTTTTCACAATAACAAAAGTTGCTTCACTCACAATGTTATATCTCACGAACCAATTGTCCGACACCTGTGAAATTTATACACGTTTCTTTAGAAGGTTGGTACTAACTAAACATCTTATGGATTTATTCTAGTAGCGTCATCTATGTGTTAGCCTACGAACTTTTCAGCCCAACTGTTATGCGTCGTTTGACGATCAATAGGTGCGAAGAATGCACTCGTTGCGCCTATGCGCTCCGACGAGTCGTTTCGCCGAACATGCCACCGTCGAACGGCAACGACCAATTCAGGAATAATTTGTTTCGTTACGCGCGATAGAGCGCAACGTACGCATATGTCGCGTCGCATCCAACCCCGTGCAGTTTTGTAACGAATCGCGCTCGGATGAATATCGCGCCGTGATATCATAGTGATCTCGCAATAGTCGCACAAAATCGGTAAAATGCGTAATAACCAATACACGACGTCGCGCAAGTGTTGAGTCGAAACTTCGGGAGCGATCGTCATTCAGTCGAAATCGATACGCGTCTCGCGATCGGACGATTGATAGCGGAAAACGGAGTACAACAATCTCGACAGATCATACGTTACGCGATCCTCCTCGCGAATAAAAGCGTCATCGTCGCTCTCGCTCGATGATGACGATTCTTCGTTCTCGGCGTAGTCACTGAGATTTCCTTGTTGTCGACACTCGTCCTTATCTGGATGAATTGGCGAGACAGCCAGGGATAGCGTTGATCGCTGTGATCGTCGCAGCAGTATTCCTCGCTGTCGTTCGTTGCGATGTTCGCGATCGCGTTCATAACGTGATTCGCCAACGACACTGCGCGCGGAAAAGACCGTAAATGACAACGCGCGTTGACAACGGACGTTCCTCACCGTACGTCGAAGTAAATCGAGTATGTCGTAGCAATACGGACATTTTTTCACGTGAAATCGCTGTCGCGTAATCACCCCTCTCGTTTCATCGACCTCCGGCAACATGATCGTTGCAAAAAAACGAACCATCGCCGAATTTTCGACAGCAACGCGCGAACTCCGTTCGAATTAAATGACTCGACGCCACGAACGGAGCGTGCTTCTCCGAGAGCAATAAAAACTCGATATCGAACAAACGCGAACTAGGTTACGAACGGTCGTCTTCTGGATGGTTTCTCACGTTTCTGAATCAGTCGTGAACCAGTCGCGGAACAACGGCGATACGCGAAACAGCGAACGAGCCACACTCTTCCACCAATCGACACTAGACAGCCACCCCCCCTAACTACAGATACAAAGTAAGGGGGAGAAGTGTAAAAGTACCTGTGTCCATCGCAGCGCTCCTCAGTGCGCAACCGACACTCGCCCGACGCCGAAGGGCTGTCGGTTTTTCGTCGCCGTGTGTAACTTTACGTTACACGCGTCGAACGTCCTCGCGCTGACACGAATGCGTTTTCCTTTCAGCTTCGGTCGAGATAACTGGAAAAAAAGGTTCTCTTCAGTGTTCGATTCGCGCAGAATCGGCGTGTCGTATCGAACGCTCGCGTTTACTGTCTCGATGATGTTATTGATCGGTTTCTCTCAGAGGCCGCGACAACCAATCGCGCTTCTCGCGCGTATCTCTCGATCCGCGAAAACGAAAAGTAGAATAGTAGTTCGCGTTTTTTCCCACCGCTCGCAATAGTACGCAAAAAGAGAAACAAACACCGCGGCGTCCCGAACGTTCGTGTTCTTCGATGCAACGGCACTGCTCGCACTCGTCCGATTCGTGTCACGAGACCGAGAGCTATTGGAATCGGTGCTAGCGTTTATTTTTTTTACAGACGGCGAACAACGTGCGATACTGACGGAAAATCGCGACGTTGTTTTTTTTTCAAACCAATAAAAACACGTACAGCGCATCGCGATATCGTATCGTCCGCTGAATCGAGTTTTGCCAATAAGACAACAGCGCGCTACATGGCCGCGGCGTCGACGCAACGACGTTTCGAATCGGGCGAGGAATGCCGCATATTTCCGCAATCGCGCGTTTTGCCGTCTCGAACGGCGATCAATCCGCGCTGGATGACGTCGGTTTGTCGCTTTCTCTCGAAGAAACCACGCTCGGCGGTACACTCCATGTCGTTCTCCTTGAGCTTCATGCGAGCGTACGGTGTATCCCGGCAAAACGTCGAGCGAAACGAGCGCGCAGCCGAGTTTGAAGCGGCTGGCGAACTGTTCGATCTGTTGAACAACAACATGAACGCCACCGATACGCTGAGGGTGTCGGACCTGCAGCGTCGGCGTTCGTTCGACGCGGCGGGTTTGCTCGAGCGAACGACGCGTACATCGACAGATTCGACGCGACGTTCGTTCCGTTGGTGCGGCGTCACCGTTCGCTGCTCGCGATGGCAGCCGAGCGCAACGACTACGAAGACGCGACGGTCGCCGATCCGATCACGTCGATCGCTTCCCTTCGTCGCGATATACTGGATATTCGCTCCGTGCTGACGACCGTGAACGAGCGCGCGCTCGACACGGGAATGCGCGTTCCGGCGGACGTGCGAAGCACGACGAGTCTCCGACGCGTCGACACGACACCGTTGGACGAGCTGGCGAGCGCGGACGCGAGCGTCATTGTTGACGACGCGACGTATCGCGAATTCGCGACGCGAGCTCGGAACGTTATGTCGCGCACCGTAGTAGCGAACAACGACGAAACTTCGACGCGACACGATCGCAGCTTCTCGTACTTCGAGGCGTACACGGCGTACGCGCCTATCGTGTACAGATACGAGTCGTTGAGCGAGATAACGTCCGCGTGGAACCGACGACGAGAACGCGTCGATAGCGGCGACGACGAATTGGTGCGTTGGATAATCCTGCCCGTGCGCGGAGTCTGGCAGAGCGGCACGTCTCAGATTCTCTGGATCGTGCTACACACTCTGACGGCGCTCACCGTACAACAGCGAAATCGCTACATCAATCGCGCGATCGCGTTGCTCGAGAATTTATCCTTCTACGTATAGCCGAGTGTTCCGCGCACTGGCGAAGGAATCGCGGGGACGAGTTCTTTCGTCACATCGGCGCGCTACCGGCGATCGTATTGCGCAAGCTGCCCATCGATATTGTGCTGTTGCGCTGTCACAACATTGTGCACGAGAACTCGCCGTACGGAGTTTCGAGCGCGATCGCCGCCGCCGGAGTGTCCAAGTGGACTCTGGCGAATCTGTGTCTGGATTATCGCGACTTCGCGGCGACCTCTCTGTTGCGTCGCGGCGATCGCGCGTCCGCGCTGTCGTTTCGTCAGCCGTATGTCTACCGGTGATGCGAGCCGTCGCGCGAACGACCGGTGAAACGCGCGACCTCCACGATCGCGATCGCGTTTTAACGACGTCGCTGCCGCCAACGATCCCCGTCACCGATGAGAACGGCGAGTCGACCGCGCTGGCTCTGGACTCGCTGAGGGAACATCACGGCTGCGCGCTGCTTCGCCGATTGTGGCACGACGTCGATCCGTTGATGACCGTGCCGATTTGTTGCGCCGTGTGGTGATAAAACGATCGACGCAATTCGCTCCGAACAACGAATGGCGCACAACGAGCGTAACCAGCGACGACAGTCGACGCGAGAACGACGCGAGACGACGCGAGAATGACAGCGCGAGCGACCGACGACCGCGAGACGACGAGAATTGCGAGCGTCCAACGACTTGGACGGAAGTGACGCGTTGGCTAGATTCATTGACATCGAGAATCACGTGCTGTATTCGCTCAGATTGGCTCGCCTGTTGACCTCGTCGGTGCTTCCGGCATGCGACGAGACCGACGACACGATCGCGGAGAGCGCGAAGCAATCGGAGCTGCGTACATTGTTCGACGATTACGAACATTTCATGAATTTTATTCGCGAGATCGGTTGTCGACACGCAGCGCTCTCTTTTCGCACCGAGACGAGACAACTGCGCGCCAAAGACGAATCGGCGACGCGTTTCGTCATCTGTAACGAGTGCGATAAAATCGTGCATCGTCGATGAATCGACGCGCGCTGCACGGAAGAACCGCGCGTTTTGTTTGCGTGAGAGAGAGAGAGAGAGAGTGAGAGAGGGAGAGAGAGAGGGAGAGAGGGAGAGAGGGAGAAATGGAGAGAAGTAGAGGGAGAGAGAGAGGAGGATGAGATGGAAAAAAATGTGTAGAAATGGGACGAATGAAGAATTCAGACGATGAACCAATTGTCGTTTTTTTATTGTTATCGCTTCCCAGTCCATTCGCCTCGCGCGTTAAGCGTCGCAACCGGACGAATAAGTAGCCACTATGTAACCGCGCGCCACGATGTAAGATTTTTGCGCATCGTACTTTATATTGGCCATTTGCACGAATCCGAGCACACCTCCGGGATCGGCGGTTCCTTTACCGCTGCTGCCGCCAGTGGTCTTTTTCGACGCACCTCCTCCTCCCATACCGCCTATCGCCTCGCAGACGACACTGTCCTCGCGACGCATCGACTCCAGCGCGGCGCTCGACAAAGGTCTCAGCACATCGAAATCGGAGCACGATTACAGACTGGACAGATTGACGTAAATGCGCACCTGCGCGGGCAACGGTCGCTCGCGAAATATCTTCTCTCGCACGTACTTTTGCACGACCTCCGTCAAATGGCCGAAGCGATTCTCGTACGCAGGATACCTGAGATTTCGATAGTTGCACTGCCAACGATATCAGGTAGAAGCCGTTGACGTAAACCGTACCGCCGCCGAACTGAACGTACCTCGTGCGCGTCATCGCGTACTCGTTGTATCTCAACTGATCTCGCGCAAAGTTCAACGCCGCGAACTGTTCCCTGTTTAGATCGACGCTCAATTTGCATCCGATCGATCGACCCGACCGAATGAGAAATCCCTGTAGCGCGTGATCCAAATCGCCGATCAGCGAAGCGACGCGACGATTCGTGTCATCGACGTCCTTGCAGCACGCGTCGTCCTCGGTCAATCGGAGCGACCTCTCGCGGGCGTCGTCGTCGTCCGACGATGAGGCCGACGCTCGGGCGGTGAACCTATCGGCCAGATCGTCGAGCGCCTGATTCTAGATGTTCAAATTGAACGCTGTCTTTCGGGCGATTCGTCCCAGACGCCACAAGAACCACAGCGCGTCGTCGAGCGTCTGTCGCACAGCATCTCCGTTGGCAGAGGTCGTCGCGCTGAACAATTCGGCGCACTTGTCGTCGTCCAATCGAGATAGCAGAGCGTACACCGAACGTTTTCCGTCCATCACGACAGAGTGCGTTCGTTTGCCCTTCAGATACATATCGTTCAACGCGACGACGTCGCTGTCATCCGGCACGATATCGGCTACTTTGTTCCACAAATCGTTCATATTGTCGATCACGTTGTAACGAGGAGTTTTACCCCCGTTACCATCGTGTGCCGGCGACCACCGATCGTCACACGATCGCGAGAAATCATCGCCAAGCGCCCGGCAACACCTATGCCGCGGCAACCCGCCAGACCGCCGGAAAAAGCCGAATTCTGCGAAGCGGTCGGGGAAGATCGGCCCCCCCCCCCAGAAAGAGGTAATTCGCGAAAATCGCATGTGCGACTTTCCGGGAAATCGGGGGGAACTAATCCCCCGATTATCGGCCACCGATCGTCGAGAGGAATTTAGGGTATAAAACCCGCTCTCGACGAGAAATCGGGGCAGACCGTGAGAGACAGTGAGTCCACCAGATCAGCTACCAAGGAGAGCTCCAGCGAGAATCGTGAAGAGAAGTCGACGAGAAGGCAAGGCATCCGCCGGTGAGTAAAGCTTCCACACCGTACCGAAACACCGGGAACTTTTACAAGACCCGGCAGCCGAGCCTCGTCGGCCGATCAGGCATCGCGACTTTACCGTACTTGTCCGTCTGTGTCGGCAGCAGTTAGCCACCGGTACAGAATATTTCTAAGTCTCTGTTCGCGAATTTACCGTATTCGTCCGTCTGTGTCGGCAGCAGTTAGCCACCGACACGGAATAATTCTAAGTCTCTGTTCGCGGATTTATACGTATTCGTCCGTCTGTGTCGGCAGCAGTTAGCCACCGACACGGAATATTTCTAAGTATCTGTTTCCGAACGAACGGCCGCAGTTAGCCGCCGTTCCGCGATTTCTAAGTGCCCGTCCGTCTGTGTCGGCAGCAGTTAGCCACCGACACAGAATATTTCTAAGTATCTGTTTCCGAACGAACGACAGCAGTTAGCCGCCGTTCCGCGATTTCTAAGTATTCGTCCGTCTGTGTCGGCAGCAGTTAGCCACCGACATAGAATAATTTCTAAGTTCTGTTCGTGAATATAAGTGCTCGTCCGTCTGTGTCGGCAGCAGTTAGCCACCGACACGGAAGATTTCTAAGTATCCGTTCGCGAATTTACCGTATTCGTCCGTCTGTGTCGGCAGCAGTTAGCCACCGACACAGAATAACTCTAAGTATCTGTTCGCGAGATTACCGTATTCGTCCGTCTGTGTCGGCAGCAGTTAGCCACCGGCACAGAATATTTCTAAGTATCCGTTCGCGGATTTATACGTGCTCGTCCGTCTGTGTCGGCAGCAGTTAGCCACCAGCACAGAATATTTCTAGGTATCTGTTCGCGGATTTATACGTGCTCGGCCGTCTGTGTCGGCGACCGTGGCCACCGAAGTCAAATATTTTCTAAGTTCCTGTGCGCGGATACCAGTGCTCGTTCGTCCGTGTCGGCAGCAGTTAGCCACCGACATAGAATAATTTCGAAGTTCTGTTCGTGAATATAAGTGCTCGTCCGTCTGTGTCGGCAGCAGTTAGCCACCGACATAGAATAATTTCGAAGTTCTGTTCGTGAATATAAGTGCTCGTCCGTCTGCATCGGCGGCCGTTGGCCACCGACGTAGAATATTCCCGAAGCATCGGTTCACGGAATTATCAGTGCTTGCCCGACTTTGTGACCGTGGTACGCTGCCCGGAATAAACCACCTCCCGCTCATCCAAAGAACAGCTGGCGTAAGTCGCCCTCAACAGGACTCGTGGCCGAGGACGTCGGAACGCCAAGAGGCCGCGGAACATCCCCTCTGATCCCGCGGATAGGGGACCATCCTTGCGGCTACGCAGGAAGCACGGGCACTAAGGAACGGACATCGCCGACGCCACACCGGGCCAGCGAGCCGCCCACATACATTTATATATATATATCTATTATATAGCATCGAACGTCTTTTAAATAAACGGGGGCGCCTTGCGGGACGCAACCAACTTGTTAACACAGAAACGCTGAACACACATTTCTTCCGAGAAGCTACCTTGAATTAGCCCTTCACCCGAGTAACGCACCGACGCGGCGGCGAGCGAGGCGTCGCGGAAGCGGCGAGCCGGGCGCGACGGTGGGGCGACCGATCGCACCGAACCCCGCGGGCGTTACCGTTACAACGTCGTTCTCCTCGATCTTGGTCTCGGTAGCAACGTCGATGCTCTTCGAATGATCGTCCGTTCGTCGGCTCGACGTTGCGACGTGGTCGCGAGGGTCGTCGACGCTGCTGACTTCTTCGCCGTTGTCACAGCTACCGCTGTCACCGCGAGCGCGAGTATCGCGGCTCTCTTCCGACGAAGCGCGAGAATCCTCCTCGCGCTCCGACGCCTCGTCGTCGAGGCGCGATGTCACCGACGTCGCACCGTGACGAACTCGTCTCGCTTTCGAGGTTCTGCGTTTCTTATCGTCGTCGCGACGTTCGTCCTCGCGCTCGTCGTCATCCTCGTCGTATCACGGACGACGTTTCTTCGATCGCGCGACCGATCCTCGTACCGCGGAACCCTCGCGCGATTACGAGGTAGCGACAACGGCCGCGCGATCGGCCGCATTCGCGCGGTTTCGAGCGCTCGAATCCTCCGCGTCGATTATCCGAATCGCACCCATTGTCACGTTCGTCCAATTCTCGTCGTTGCTCATGGTATCGGCGATCGTCACGGAGAAGTATCGCTCGTCGACGCTGTCGTTAATGCGGCGAACACACTGAGCGATTCTCGATTCGCGAGGCTGAGTGATATAAAAAACAAGCCGTCGGTCGTCGTGGCGTGTATCGTTCCCCGAGCAGAGATCGCTCGCGTCACCGACGATCGCTACTGGATGCGCATCGTACGCGTCGAACGAGTTCGTTTTATAGTTACCGAGAGCTTTCGCGATCGCGCGCACGTGCGCGTTCGTTTCGAGCGAGATTCTATAAGAGAGGTTCGGAGAGCGCGCGCGATAACGTTATCTCTCTCTCTCTCTCTCTCTCTCTCGCGCAACCGCGTGAAACGATCGAGTCCACGCGAAAAAATGCCGTCTCACGAATGGAAGAACATGGCTATCATTTTCGTGATAGTGGTGGTGCTGATCGTGCTGATAGCCTTCTGGATGAGCAACAACATCGGCAACAGTTTCGGCAATAGCGGTAACAGCAGCAGCTGCGGTAACAGCGGTCCAAACGGAATGTTCGGCAATTCGAGCGGCGGTACCGCCGCCGCCGCCCCCGCCGCTACTGCTCCGTATTCCTACCGACCTAAGTCGCGACACACGCGCACGCACGGCGCGTTCGATACTCCGCGTGTCATTTATCACGTTGTATTTTTTCATCCCTTGTTCTCAGCCAACAAGTTGCGATCGGGACGAGGAACGACCGGTGGTACCGCGGGATCCAGTGGCGACGGTAACAACGGCGGCGCGCCCGATCGTTTCGACGAGAGACACGCACCGTCCCGTTCGTAATGAACGACGCGACGAATCCTCTCGCCGGTGCGTCGGTACACAGTAGTAAGGAGTCGAGTCGTCTCTGACGCCACACCGATCGAACATCGAGAACAGATACGCGCATCGAGTGGACACGATGGCCGAACGCGAACGCGAGCGCGATTGCGTCCAGGTGCGCTTCGACGAATCTCGGCCGGAGCACGAGGCGTTCGAAGCGATGGACGACGTGGACATGTCATCGGCGGACAACGATGCCGAAGCGTCTCGCTCCTCCGCGCAACCGTCGAAGCTGTAGGACGGACTCGCGAAGGCCGACAAGTTCGTCTTGCCAGTGTGGCTGAGTCGCAAGTTACCGCTCGTTTGGTCGAACGTGGATCTGTGCATGAAGAACGCGGCGAGACACGGACGCGGCTGTTGCTTGGTCGCACCTATGTCGTACTGTCAAGGCTCGACGGCCGTGACGGTTTCTGCGCGTTTCATCTGCGCGCCATCTTCAATATGAGTCACGCGGCGCGTTTTAGGCGATCAATCCGTACGCCAGCGGCAGATCGCCGATCATGGACGCCGTGCGCTACGTACAAACGGCGTCGATCAATATGCTGCGATGTCACGACAAACGCATACCCGCGGTACTACGCGACATGTACAAAATGCTGCTGCGCGACGGTGATCGCGAAGCGTACTGCAAAGTGAGCATGGTGTTCAATATGTACATGCAGTCGTTGACGAGACTGACGTTCTACCGGGACGCCGTTCAATTGGGCACCGGCGTAATGGCGTCCACCGCGTCCAAGCTCGTTCCGCTGGACAGAGGAGTGTGCGCCATTTCCATCACTATGGAGGACGTGTTCAACGACAATCGATGGAATCGCGAATCGTACTACGCGAGAGCGAGAGGTGGCTCCTGCGAGAACCCGTACTTTCGTCTGATGCGCTCGGTCGTGCTGGAGGCACTGCGCGAGTACGTGGGTAATGACTCGCGACTGTTCAGAGACGCGCCGGTGTACGAGTCGACTGACATGGACGCCGTCAACACGTACGTGGAGATGTTCGTCAAGAGGAAGCGAGCGGTCGACGACACCGCGGATGCGCCGACGCGATCGTTCCATCGTCGCGGCGATTCCGGCGCGAGAGAGAATCGAGCCGCGACCGCCGTGAACGACGAGCGAGGCGAGCGAGTCGCCGCGCGTTCGTTCGACGCGAGAACCGAATACGACGACGATGGCGTCGCGAACGACGGCGGCGGCGGGACGCGCGACGATGTCGATCGCTCATCGAATGTCGACGAACCTCGGTTCGACGGCGTCGCAAACGAACGCGACGCGAGCGCGTCGACGATCGCGCCGTCGTAACGACCGTCCGTCGACGTTATCGAGTCGCGAGTCTCGTCGACCGACGAACGCGATCATCGCGATCTCGCGTCGCCGGAACGAGAGACGCGCGCGACTGCGTCGATCGCGATCGGCGCCGCGACGACTCGCCTCGAGGACGCTCCTCGCGACGACGCGATCGACGCCACCAAGGTCCACGATGCGACAAAGCCATCGGGCGAGGACGACGACGACACCGACGATACCGTCCTGCTGTCGCGTCTTCTCGAACACACGATCGTCTCCACGGAGAAAAAGGAATCTCGCGCGGCCGCGAATCGTCCTCGAGGGAAGCGAGAATCGTCGTCCGCGCGACGACGACGCGCCGCTACGATCGTCGACGACGCGATCGCTGTCTCGGGAGGCGATCGCGAGTCGCGTCAACGGTCGCGATCTCGCGTCGCCGCCGCGACGACGGGCGATTACGCGCTCGAGGCGCGCGAAGACGCGTCGCGCTCCCGAGTCCAACCGTCGTCGTCGTGGTTCGAAGACGCGACGATCGCGTCACTCACCGAGGACATCGCGATTCGATCGCCCGAATATCCGTATCTCGAGGATGATCGTTTCAACGAGCGAGACCCCGAGGAACGCAGCGGTTCTTGACGTCGGACGAGAACGAGGACGACCGATGGCGACGTCCGTCGCGACCGACGGATCGTCCGTGGTAGAGGAATCGGCGACATCGGCGCTTCGAATTGATTAGTGCGCGATTTGGCGAGAAAAAAAATTCGAGATAGGAGTGTGCGCGTGTATGACAAATGAGAATAAAGAGAGAGAGATAGAGAGAGAGAGAGAGGAAAGAAAAAAAAACGTGAGTTTCGTCGTTCGATCTTCCGCTCGTTCTCTCGACCTTCCTTCTCCCATACCCCCCCACCCATCCGTATCCGGTGCGTCGCGAGCACCATGTCGTCCGTAGGTACGGCTCTGCGCGTTTCATAGCGAACGCGACTCGCGCGTTTCACGCGGTGGGCGTTTCCTTTCGCGGCGAAGGTCACTCGTTGGAAGGCCGCGCTGTCAACACTGGGAAAGCGCGTGCTATCCCTCGCCGAGCGCTTCTCGGCGCTGTCGACGACCAAACGCGTCGCCGAGAACGGCAAAGAACTGGTGATGCTCGGCGGTCGCATGGAAGCCCGCGAGTTCACGGCGATGCTGCGCACTGCCAGATCGGTCGAGGCGTTCGAGGCGGCGACCGGCGCCACGTTGTCACCCACTATTCGAAGCTCCTTCTTCCGACACCTGGACGACGTGGCGTCGATGCATTTTCCCGACAGCAGTATTGCTCGTCGCGCCGAGTATCTAACGCGCCATCGCGAAACGCTGATCGAGCGAAACCTCGTCGCGCGAACCGAGCGAATCGGGAGCGCCGAGATACTGGAGCGCATGATTCGCTCCGATCCGACGATTCTGAGTCGAGCCAACGCGCTTCTCAGCAAAACGTCGTGAACCAAGAAGATTATCTATCTGGGCGGCTCGTTGATCGCGGCCGGCGTCGGATTGTCGTATCTGGCGCACGTGGCCGTCGAGCACGCGGCCGCGAACACGGGATGTTTCCTGTACACGCGAGATCTCACCAACGACGTGAGCAAGTGCCGAGTCACGGGCTGTTCCTGTCCCGTGTCGCTCGCGATGGAGCACGATCGCGCGAATTGGCGCTCTCTCGCGACGAAGCCGCTCGCGACCGCGTGTCGCGACGCCGACCTGTGGGAGAAGATGCTAGTCGGCGAGAACGAGTGCGATCGCGCGGCCGCGGAGCGCAAAGCGCTGTATTGCGTGCACTGCGACTGGAACGAGACCGATCAGCGCAGCGTCGATTGGGTGAGCAAGGAGAAATTGGCCGATAACGCTTACGTGCTTTGCGAAAAAATGGACGCTTTGGACACGCTGCAGGAATTCGTAGAGTCCACTGTAGACAGCGCCTTCGGAGCGGGCGCGTCGATCGCGAGGATAGCGAAGAACAGTCTAGCCACCAGCACGAGCGTTCTTCCGTGGTTGTTCGGCGGTGCGCTGTTTATCCTAGCGCTCGTGATCGCGGTGTACGTGCGGCGCCTTCTGGCGCCGAGCGCCGAGTTCGCGATGACGGAGTCGATCGCATCGTACGCGCCAACGCGATCGTTCGTCCCGGCGTCGCGTCACGTGTGAAATATCACGTCCGGCAAATGACTGCCGCGTTCGCGCGAACACTCTCTCGCTCGCGCGACCAGATTCTCCATCACGACGCGGAGCTATGCTCGCGCGGATTGTTCGTTGAGCACGTCGACCTCACGAACGATGGCCGCCTTCAGCTCATCGATCGTGCGCGGTCGTCGGGCGCGCCGATCGTCGCCGTCGACGTCACCGGCGCGTCGGTACTCGACGCGATCGCCGTACACGCGATCCTTCAGATAGCTCCAGAGAAAGTAATCGGCCGCCGAGAGATCGGATGATCGCGGCGGCCATGGGAATCTGGAGCCGCGAGAGATCAAACGATTCGGACCGAAGAAGCGACGCAACGTCGCCATGGTGTCCCGAGCGGTGTGCGCGGTGGCACCGTCCTGCTGCCACCACCAATACCACCGACTGTCGTCTCGGCGATGCCGACGCGGATCGTAACGATGATCGTCTCGAAGCAGCGGCACCATGTAATTCTCGATCATCTCGCGATACCGCTCGCCGATAACGCTCGCGCTGCGTAGCGTCGCCGCGTCCTCGAAGAAGTACGGGCCGAGAACGCCGCTACTGGACACCCCGCACCACACGGTAAGCGCACGCAGTGTGCGCTTCGCGGTCGCCGCAATCGCGGATTCTGCGCGCCCCAGAACCGCACGTTCTGCTGAATGAGCACCGTGCCGGAGAGATCAAAATGCGCCTCGTCGCCCATTATGAGACGATGCACGAACGAACAATCGCGCGCGACCTGTCGCAGGAAACGCCGCGAGAACGCGAATCGTTGCTCCGTGTCGGGCTGCGTCAAGGTGCGCGCCAGTTGCACCTTGTACGCCCGCACGCGCAGAACTAGTCGCTGAATGCGCATGAGAGAGGAACGCGACAAATTCAGTGCCCATGAGCGTTTTCTCATCGAGAGCATGGGTTCGCGCGACACGCTACCGCGCACTCGCTTTATAGTAGCGTCGGTGCGCACACTGCGCGGCCGACCGGGTCGCGGTCGATCGCGTACGCTGCCCAGCTCGTGAAAACGTCGCACCGTGGCCAGAACGGTGCGACTGCACACCGAACGCATACGATTCGGCGCGTCGTTCCCGTCGGGGTTGCGGTTGCGCGACCGTCTCCAGAGCGACATGACGTTTCTTACGTTACCGTCGCAGCGATATCACAGTCGCACCAGAGCCACTCGATCGGGGGTACGCAAGCGCCGACGATCGATCGCGACCGTGCGACGATCGACGACCTCGTCCTCGCTCGCGTCGGCGCCGTCTCCTTGTCGCAGCTGTCGCTGTCGCCGTCGTCGCCGCCGCCATTGTCGGTCCCGACGTCGCGTCTCGAAGCTCGACGACGGCGCCTCTCGGTCGCCGCAGCCGCGTCGCCGCGTCTCGCGTTCGACACTCTGTGTACACACACACATACACACGTAAGAGCGTTCATCGTTAGCGAACGGGGCGAGCGATCGCTTCCGCGGAACGACTCGCGCGCGAGAGGTTCCGCTGTGTTCGTGCGTTCCGACCGCGCGATTTCGTTCCTCGATGTTCGCGCGGTGCGACATTGTCGTCCGGCGATCGCGATATCCGTCTCGTCGCCTAGAGCCGGGAGCGTTCGTGACGAGACGGAAAAAATCGTCGACTCTCGATCGTACGTACGCGCCAGATGGCCGGTTGACGCACGCTCGAAGGAACAAACGCCACGGTACACGATTCGTCATGGGGGGGGGGCGGATGTCAGTCGATCGCCACCGCGAAGGATCGTTGCGCTACCGACAGCCGCGTCTCTATCATCCACGGTTCGACGCGGATTCTTGTGATTCGATATGGAACCGCGCTCTCGTATCGGCCCATGTCGATGACGCAGGAGTACCACAGCGCGTAGCGGCGCAACAACCCGGCGTAAACGCGCACGCGAGACATCACGTCTCGCGTGCGCAGAAGCGTTTCGCATCTACTTCGCGCGACGGTCAGTTCCGCCAGAGCCGAGGCGATTTCGTGATTGCGCGATCGCTTCAGCGCGTCGTATTGAGACACTATGGCGCGCAACTCGACGGCCAGGCGTTCCGCGGCCTCGTCTTCTCGGTCGTCGTCGTCGTCTTCGTTGTCCGCCGACGCGCGCGACGCAGAGGTCGCCCCGACGTCAGCCACACCGCCCTCGGTCAACAGTACGAGCGCTCCGCTGGTTGCGCATCGCGCCAACATGGCGCGCAGATCCAACTCCGCGCTCAACGCGACGTCGAACGCGTCCGATTCGTTCGCTCCCGCGGTGGTCATATCCATCGCGCGAAGCGTCCGAAATACCGGTTTCAGCGCGTCGTCGCGCGCCGCCACGAGTCGCTGCAGGGTGACCCGGATCTCCGCGAGTTCGCGCTGTCTACGACGTTCCGCGAAATCGGCCACCGCCCGCATACCGTCGACGATTTCGCTCATGATCAGATTCGCTCAATTCGCCACGCGTTCTCGCTCCAATCGAACGCGCGCGTTCAGTGCCTCGTTGACCGCGCGCAATTCGCGTGGCTTGTCGCGCTCCGTCGATATCTCGCGATCCTCCGCGTTCGCGGCTTCGCGCGATCGAGCCAATGTGTCGCGTAGAACGTCGCGTTCGACGCGCGATCGCGCCACCTCGTCGCTCGCCGGCGGACGCGCTCATCTCGAGCGTCCTTCGCGCGACGTACGATCGCGCGATCAGCAGTGTGACGCAGTCGCGCAGATCGTACTCGCACGAGACCAGCGAGCGCAGAGTCGCGAATCGACTCGTCCCGACTCTCTCGTCGCCGCGCTCGATCAGCGTCAACAGTCGCAGCCACGCCGAGGGCGTGTCGTCCACCGCGACGTCGCAGTCGTCGGTACTCATCCCGTCGTCGTAACGATACGCGCCGATTCGGTCGGTCGCGGCCGTCGCGTCGTCCGCATCGTCGATCGTCAGTCGCAACTTGGTGCTCAGCGAGGGCGCGGCTGCGCGCGATCGGGAAAGCCAGAGGCGCTCGTCCAAGCGAACGTAGCTGCGAACGCCCGCGAGCGCAACGCTCGCAGTCGCGACACCGGCGTCGTCGAGGCGTCGTCGTCGGAAGCGGCGACCGGCCCGACGGACGACAATTCGCGACGCACGAGCGACGAACGCGCCACGCGCGCCAAAACGCCTCGCTGATCTCGCCGCAATGAGCGTTCGTCGTCGTCGTCGGTGCCGGACCGAACTCTCTGTCGGAGCGACAGAGCTCGTCGTACAGCGCGTCGATTTCGCGTAATTCGTCGTTCGCTCGAGCGATCGCGTTCGTTTCACGCGCAGAGGCATCGCGCGCGCGCTTCACGGTCGCGCGTTCGTCTCCATGTTCGCTCGTTCGGCGCATCTTCCGCGCGACGTGATCTTTCCTCGCGGTCGCTCGTTCGCCGCGCCGCGTCGAGACGCGAAAACGACGACTCCGTCGTCTCGTTCACCGACCACGCGTCCGATGGCTCGCACTGTCGCGCGATCGAGCATTCGTCGTCGCGCGATCAGCAGAGTCTGCGACTCCAGGTGAACGCGTCGATCGTACACGCCGTAACAAACCAGCGCCCGCAAGACGTTTCGCGGCAGACCGGCGTACGGATTCGTTATTCCGCACTCGAATTCATTGGCTTTCACCAGCGCCGCGCTGGGCATACCGTTCTCCAGAAAACTATCGTACGTGAGCTTACACACGCGCATCGGATTCTCGCCCTCGTGTTTGAGGCTGTAGATGAAATTGTTGTGCGCTGACGAAGAAGTACCCGTAGCCGCCGGTACCCACGCACAGGCCGGTCCGTCGCGAGAAAACGTATCGACAGTCATCGCGCTGCTCGAGCAACTGTCCGGAAGCGAATCGTCCGAGCAGATTGTAGATCGACGACACCAGATCCACGCGTTACCCCCGGTCCGTCTCGAGATCGCTGAGATCGGCGTAATGGGCGATGCCCTTCTGGCCGAACGAGTTCTGCAGCTTGAGCGTCTGTCGCACACCGATCGCAACGTCATGCGCACGTACTTCGCGTACAGCTTCACCGTTGATTCGCCGATCGGCCCGTTCGCGTACTCGCGTGATTCGCGGAACAGCGCGTTGTCCTTCGCGTCGACTACACCGATCGATTGGCCGGTCGCGCGACGATTCTTCGCGACGGCCTCGACGACGCCACATTCGTCGAACGGTCGTTGAAGATACGACGCGTTCCACGACACGTACAGATCGTACGCGCGTTCGACGCGAGTCGTCAACCCGACGGACGCATCGTTGTCGTCGACCGAGCCGCCGCGGAGCGACACGCGCGAAGGCGGACGCTGTGACACGTGAACATTGCCGTTCGCCGCGTTGAAGAATCGCACGCGCGCGTCGGCCCCGACGACGCGAAACGTATCGACATGCACGCGCAGACCCAGATCGTGCGTGTATTCGAGTGTCATTCGAGACAGAAACGTCATCGGGTGCGCGCACGAGAAACCGATCTTGCGGCACATCGTCGTAACGGCCAGGAGTCTCACGCGATCGTTCAGCACGTAGCCGTCCTCGCAGTTCAGCATATTCACGTCGCCGAACGCGAAGAACAGACGAACCGCGTTGGGCGGGGTGAGTCGTTGTCGCGACGACGACTCCCGCGACGACGCGGAGTCGCGATCGTCGAGAAACCTGAGACGCGTTAGTTTGCCGAAGTTCTGATCGAACTCGCACCAGGCGCGATCGGCGCACGCGTCCAAGTTGCGACGCATCGCGGTAACGTTCGCGCGTCGATCGTCGCGATTTTCCGTTGTCGCGCGCGACGATGCCGCCGTTCTCGCCAATCGCGCGATGCGCAATTCCAGAGCGCGCTTGTGCGCGTTTATGGCCACGATGAGCTTGCTGACGTCCGTGGCGTAGGAAAAGCCGCCACCGACAAAAGACCGTGACACGCAACCTCGTGCAGCTTGGGCGGTCGAACGCCATCGCGCTCGACGGAGTCGCCGGTCCGCGGCGACGATTCGTACAGCGCGATCTCGTGCCTGCTGCACCATATGTGAGCGCGACATCGCGGCAGGGCGGTGTCGCCCGTCGCCGCGCCGACACACTCGTCGTCGATCGGCGACGATAGCGCTGATGTCGCGAACGACATCGTCAGTCCATCGTTCGGATAGTACTCGCGACACTCGGCGCAGTAAGTCGCCGCGGCGACGTCGGAATCGATCGCCGCCGCGGAGACACCGTCGTCGCGAACGCGATCCGTCGACGTCGTCTCGCGCACGGGACACGTGGGCACGCCGTTCGTCAAACGAACGTTCACAAAGTACGAGGCGCGCCGGGCGATCGATGCGAGGAGCGACGCGCTCGGACGTCGCAGTCGCGTCGACGTGACGACGGAACCCGGCACGAGATACTTGATCGCGAGAAACGTCGGCCAGAAGCGCCACTCGGTAGCCGCGACATCGTCGCGTTCGGCGCGACACTCGCGCTCGAACGACACCGCGCTCACCGACCGGCACAAAACCGGTATCTCGTCCACGGCGAAAATCACGCTCGCCGTTTCTCGAGCGGCGGCGGCGTCGTCGCGAGACGGAACGCTGGCGCGCAGAAATCGTATCACTCGATCCGTCGCGGCGAAGACGTCGCACACGAACAAATCGAGCATACAGTGAGTGCGATTCATCACGCGACCGGCGTTGCCGATGTTGCCCACGTTGAAATAACTGAAGAAGCGCGCGAAACCGTTAGGCAACTTCAGACACGACATAAGCTAAGACTCCATGCATGCGGTGAGCTGCGGCAAACGGCTGCGGTGACCAATCAGGAGACAGACGCATGCCGGAGCTTGCCGCAACCGGACTTGCGCCTCCCTCCTGATTGGTCACCGCAGCATTTGCCGCAGTTCACCGCATGCATGGAGTCTTAGCTATAGCGTTCAAATTGACCACTCGCATTCGCTTCACCAGCTCGTGATCGTACTCCACATCGGTGTTGATCTTCGCGCACAAAAATTGCTGCTCCATCTTGGCGTGATCGGCGCTCACATCGGCGGCTCGACAGCGAAAGCGATTGGTCGTCGTCGAGACGGACTCGTCGTCGCCGTCGACGGGGCGATCGCGCGTCGGCTCTATCGTCGCAAGCGCCGGTGTAGGCGACGACGACGACGAGGTCGTCGCGACAGCGGCGACACCGATACCATTGACGCGACTGTTCGTCAGACCGGCGTTCAATGTTCGCTCGTTGCGCATCTCGCTCTTCATGCGTCTCTTCATGATCTCGTACCAATTCCGGCGAATGTGAGTGCGTCGACTAATGAACGGTAACAGATTCGCGCGATGAGACATCGCGGCGAGTAGTGCGCGACGCACGCTTGCCAGCGCGACGGCATGGTCGTCGTTTTCACGGCGGCGCTCGAAAGCGGCACGCTCGCAAAGCACGCGTCAGATCCGTTAGGAGAGAACTGTACAGTGCGGATGCGTTCGACACTTGTTTGTTGTCTATGTGATCGATCTCGCGAGTGGGTTGCGAAACACCGTCGACGCGGACATTCGCGTCATTGATGCCCACACCGCGACTCATGTACTCGCGACAGCACAGAAAAAACTCAAACGCATACATGCCGCACGGGTGATCGAATCTCGCAGAAACGAGTCGGCGACCTCTCGCGCGTCGCGATCGCCCGATTCGTCGTTCGCGGCGTTCGACGTCGCGTCACCGATGTAGCGACTCGCGTCGGCGAGCAGCGTCGCCTCGCGACGATACTTGTCCCGTATGCGCAACGACCCGGCTGTCGTGAGGAACAGCATGTTGCCCTTGCCGGTTCTGTTGTACACGGACATGCGCACTACGACATTGTTCGCCGCGTTGGTGTGTCTGCGATACCGATGGCACTGACGCGAATCCGTGTGAATGAAACTGTTGAACACGCAGAATCGACCGAACGCGTAGATCTGGCCCATGTGCGACAGATCGAAGCGCGCGAAATCGTCGCTCGCTGCGATTCGCTCGTCGTCATCGCCGTAGCGCAGACGCACATTCAGACCCGAGGACCAACGGCACGAAGTTGCATACGTGCAGCGTCGCGTTGTCGCTCGCTCGCAGGTTCACGCATGCCATGTATCGACCCGTTCGCAACACTCAAGTCAATTGGCGCGCTCGCAGACCGCGCGGACCGTGACGACTCGCCGCCGTATCATCGGGGATCGAGACGGCGGCGGCGCGCGCCGACGATTCTCCGATCATTCCGGACCAAGCCTCGTCGCAGACGGTGCAGTCGTACATTCGATACAGAGCGTTCCATTGATCCAGGAAGTACCGTGTCTGCGGATACGAGTCGTGCAGATAGGTCAGATACTCGAGCGCGGACAATTCGCCAGGCGGCGCGACGGTCGCGGCGGAGGTCATGACCGTCAGCGTCGCCGAAGTCGCTTCGCGCGTTTCCTCAGTAGCGCAACGACTCGCGTCTCGCGAGACCGTCCTCCGTCGTAGCCTCGCTCGCGACGAACAAGCTGCCGCCGCCGCGACGACGACGACGAAAGCTCGGTAGATCCTGGCGTTCGCACGCCTTGTCGCACAGCGAGAATAGGTCGTCCAGCCATTGTTCGGGCGACGCATAATTGAACGACGAGACGAATCGAGCTAAATCGTCCTGGTTCTCCGAGCACGCTCCTTCGCCGCCGCCGTAACCACGGCCACCGCGCCTCGTGGCGTACTGCACGCAGATCAATCGATGCGGCGCGATCGACGTGTGAAACAGCGCTTGATACACACCGGACGTTTTCGGCGGAAACGCGCAGTCGTGCGCTCGATTGGACGCGCAGTCGTTCGCCGACACCGTGCGAGATATACCGCCGTACGAACAGCACAGGTACAGCGCGAGAATGAACACGCGCAGCGTGTACACGTACGAGGCTACGTCGCCCACGTCGATCAGTCCGTTCGTCGCGACGACGCGCCATTCGTCCCCGTCATCGCGCGTCCACCGTTCGTCCACGTTGCTCCCGTCATCGACACTCACGTAGTCGTCGTCGTCGTCGTCGTCGCGACGTCGCGTTCGATCGCTGTGAAACGACAGATCCCACACGCTCCGTCGCACCGGATACAGTCCGATAGCTCGATGCACGGAGTCGCACCAATCGAGCACCGAGACCAGCACGAGCCACGCTTCGGTCACCGATTCGAATCTGTGGCCCAACAACTTCTCGCCGGACATCATGGTCTCATCGGTGGCGATCGTTCCCGCTTCGCCACCGTGGCGCGCACCGAACGAGAGCTCCACGTCGCATGTCCACGCGGGGCGAGCCAATCGACACTCGGCGTCGAGCAGCGAGGCCGACACGCTCTCGCGATCGACGGACGCTGCGTCGTCGTCGTCGCGACGCGAGAACGCGTCGACGCGTCTCGACGACGATCGCAGCGCGAAGGTCTCGTCGAGACACTCCGGGAACGAGGACGATTCGGCGACGGGGCTCGTCGTCGTCGTCGTCGTCGTCGTCGTCGTCGTCGTCGTCGGTTCGACCGTCGAACGAAACGCCGTGACGCGATAGGACATGCGAAAGGCGTAGCGCACTATCGCGTCGCCGTGCGGTCTGCTCGGATACGTCGACGCCTTCAACGTGACGTGCCGTCGGGAAGTACTGCCGAGCGCGCAGTTTCCGTAGCAGCGAGTGTCGTAAATCAGCAGCATCAGTCGCCGATACGTGTTCAGAATGGATTGGTGTCCGCCCATGGTAAAGAGCGTTCGATTGGTCACCATGAACAACAAGATGTCGCGTCGCGCGCTCGACCACGACGAGCACACTCGCGCCAGCGGCGCAACCGCGTTCCCGAGCGATCTCGCTCCGTGGTCATCGGTCAGACGGCGAGGCCGTTGTCGCGTCGCGCCGTGCCGCGACCGAGCGGATCCTTGCTCAAACGGCGCCCGACCTCGTTGAGCGTCCACTCGTCGGCGCAGAAGCGCCCGCCGTTCGCTACAGCGTCGCTCGAGTTATCGGTCGTCGCGGCGCTGCTCGAAACGACGAACACATCGTCGAACATGGAACGATGCACGGGGCACAGACGATGCGGTCATGGCCGATTCGTCTCGCGCGCGATCATGATCGTCGCCGCGTCGATCTTCTCTGAGCGCGAGCGAAAGAGACCGCTCGCGCGCCTGTTGCGCACCGACGAGCGCTAAATGTTCGCTCTCTCTCTCTCTCTCTCTCTCTCCCTCCCTCCCTCCCTTCATCTCTCCCTCTCTATGTCTATACCAGACCTAATAACGGGACATCGTAGGACCGTCTCAGCACTCGCAGCTCCGGGCCGAACTGTCGCGCCACGAAACGAGGGATCGCACCGCCGAGAGAACCGTCGCCGTGGTGCGCGCTCGTCGCGACGGTTAACAGGATACCGATCAATTCGTCGCAAACCGGGTCCATAGCGTCGCGATCGGCCGTTTCGTGCTTGCGCTCGTAACTGCGTCGCGTTGTCGCATCGGCCGCGCCGTCGGGCGCACCCGCGATCACCTCGGCGATCGTCGACGAGAGACAGAGCGGCGCTATCACGAACAGCAGAGCGAATATCAGCGCGAGTACCGCGGCGAGCGATGCGTTCGGTCTGAACGCGAGCACAGTCGCGCCGATGAGCGTCACGCCGACGATCGAGCCGATCAGCGCGATCGCGCTGTCGAGCAGACGCAGACTCTCGGCCGCGACATTGCGTCTCGCCGCGGCGATCAGACGCTCGCGCGGTAACGACGGAGCCGTCGATTGCAGCAGAAACGCGGCCAGTTCGTTGTCGCGCACCGAATCGCGCACCAGATCGTCGTCCACTCGAACGGCGTCGTTCTCGTTGCCTACGACGCGAACGCGCTGACCGTTCGAATTGAAGCGTCGATGCGAGAAGTAGTGTATCGCCCAGAGCATGTGGCACACCACCGGCGAATCGGAGAAAACGGGACGAACGCGCTGTCGCGTCGATCGATCGATATTGGCCGCATCGGACTCGGCGTCTCCGGTGGCATCGCGAATCATCGCGCGTATCGCCTCGGCGAACGGAGCGAAGAACCACGGCGCTTCGTCGCGCGAGCGTACCGTGAATCGGGAGTCCGGACCGACGATCGCGTCGGCGCTGTCGTCACGACTGTCGTCCGCGACGACAGCGCCGGTCGTGCGAGACGAGTACGTGCCGCTGTACAGATAGAGCGCGTAATACGGATCCAAACGCGGCATTCGCTCGCGCGTTCTCACTCGCAACCACGCCAGCGCTTGCTCGTCGAACGTCGAGTTCTGCCTCTCGGCGTTGTAGTGACCCGGGTCCCAGCCGAACACCAGAGCCATGTCCAGCACGAACGACAACAGTTCGATCGCGGTGACGACGATGCCGACACCGGTGGCCGCGGTGCCGAGCGACAACATGACCCGCGTGCTCAATCCGGTCAGCGCGGTCGATAACATGCGCGTCGTGGATGCGCGAACGCCCAGAGCCAGAAGCGTGCGCGATGCCACGCCGCCGAATCGTTGACCCACGAATCGCAGAGCGCGATTGTACGCCGATTTCATCAGACGCGCGGTCCACCGCTCGAGCATCACGCTCGCCGTCAACACGCCCACCTCTTTGGCGAGTGTCTCGACGACGCGACGCACCGCGTCGTGACTGGTCATTCTCGAACCGCGCAACGACACGTCGGCGTACATCGCGTCGAAGTCCAGAATGGATCGACGTTGCTCCCGGTCGACGTCGTTGCTCCCGGTCGCCTCGGTGTCTCGTTTGACGCGCCGTCGAATCGTCGCTCCCTCGTCGCGATCGTCCGTCGTCGATTCATCCGCGACGAGGTCGCGATCGCCGACGAAACCCGAGAACGTCGCGTCGTCGCCGCGTCGCGCGTCGCGGCGTTGCAGAAGGGCGTGCGCGATGCTCCGCGCGTCCGTGTCGGCGAGAGAGCACGTGTCGAGCGTTCGATCGTTTCCTGTACGCGCTCGTCGCTCGCGCCGAGGTTCGCCGCTCGTTTCTTCCGTACGCGCTCGTCGCTCGCGCCGAGGTTCGCGGCGGACGCGTAGTCGTTGGGTTTCGCGCGCTCCACACGGCCGCCGTCGCGATTCGTCCAGATCGCATCCTTCGACGTTACATCCAGATCGGACAGTAGAACGTTCGGCGGCGGGCACACCCATGCGCGATCGACATCGTCGAACCACTCGCGACGCGAGAGTAACCGCGGGTCCTCGTCGGACACGGAGACCTCCGGTCGCGACGACAACGCGGAGAACGTCTCGTCGCACCGATCCCCACCATGCACCGCATGACGAGCCAGTAGCACCAACGCTGACCCCAGAAACGTGTAGGACAGAGCAGTTTCCCATCACGGAACCACGCACGTGCGCGTCACCGGGTCGAACTCCTTGGCGAAAGCCGTGCAGTACGACGAGCTCAATCGTCCCGTGGTAGCGTACCTCTCGTCGGGCTCGCCAAAGACCGCACCGTTCGCGTCGTTCGGGTTCTTGCCGCGCAATACGTCCTCACCGATGGCGAAATTGCTCACGCGACACTCGTCGCACTTGCCGCTCGCGCTGCGAGCCCACGGTTGCGTGATGTACATGATCAGACCGAGGTTGGCGATTTCGCACGTATCCGACTCGGGATCGTACTCGGACAGCGCTAGATCCGCGGCCTGGGTCATCGCGTCCGCGATTGAGAGAGTCGAGTCGTCCCCTCGCGCCGTTTCGATCTCACCTTCCCCGTCGAATCGCTCGTCGTCGTCGTCGTCGCGTCGAATCGCTCGTCGTCGATATCGTCCGTCGCGCACCGACATCGCGCTGTACTCTCGCGACGAGTACTGCTCGACGCGCAGGTCGTTGGCGTTCGCGGCGGAAGACGAGGCGGCGGTGAATGTCGATCGGAGATTGCGCAGGAAAAAAAAGGCGAGTTCGCACGCGGTGACCGACGACGAGTCGCCCGAGGGAAACAGTTTTGTCACGTCCGAGGGCGCGCATCGATGACCCTCGCCATCGCGCGGATACGAGTCGTGACATCACATGAACCGGCACATCGACTCGGTGTTCATCCATCGCAGTCACGACGATCGCTGCGTCGGCCATGGACTCTTCGTACGAGTAATCGTCGCGAGGGTCGGCCTGACGAATTCACACCTCGATCTTCGATGCTAAGCACGGATACGCGATCGCCAGATCCCACAGTTGAAACAGAAGAGCGCGATTGTCGACGTAGGCGTTCGCCTGAGTCTCGTCGAACTGCGTGTACGTGGCCTCGGCGATCTTCAGCATCTTCGCGTCGCGCGCCTTAGTGACTCGAAGACGCGACGCGCACGGTCGGGAGATCGCGCGCGATGGAACGCGAAGAGATGATCCGCCGGATCGAACCCTCATCACCGCGCGCCACGTGCGATGTCGCTCTCGTGCGCGTCGCAATTCTTCGGCCCGTCGATACTGCTGGAATTTGCTGAAAAAGCATCTCAACGCGACCGTGCTCGTTCGTTCGTTCGTTCGTGGCGCGCGCGCGCGAGAGAGAGAGAAAGAGAGAGAGATGTTTGTTTCGAGTCCGCGCATACGACGATACGCCGCTATCTCCGTCAAATCCCACGTATCGCTCAAAGATAATACTATAGACTCGGTGGCGCATCGATAACGAGGAGAGTTATAAAACCGCGACATCGAGAACGGTTCGAATGTTCGAATCAGTCAATCGCTCGACAAGGTTGGTAGTCGGATCGAGGGAAAAAAATACTTCAACGCGATGAACGTTTGTCAGTGTTCGTCATGCCAGCAGGTTAGTACATCGAACGATCGTACCTCTCGAGATCGATGTTCATACTCGACCGTGTTTTTTCTCCGCAACGATGGCGAGCAAAGGCAATCGAGGAAACGTTCGCGTCGGATGCGTTCGATCTATCCACGGATTCGAGCGACGACGACGAATCGATGCGAACGAGCGATGCTTCGCGAGACGATTCGACGGATCCTCTCGAGCGCAACGATGACGAAATGTTGATCGCTGATACAACATCGACGGAGTTTTCTCGATGACGACGAAGCAACGGTCGCGGAGGAACGATCAATGCGGTCAATGGTTCGTCATCCAGCGACCATCGTTCCCCCCTGAAACGCATTCGTATCCGCGCGAGGACGTTCGACGCGTGTCGCCGCCGCTTGTAACGTATAATTATACGCGGCGACAAAACCGACAGCCCTTCGGCGTCGGACGAGCGTCGGCTGCGCATTGGGGCGCGCTGCGCTGGACGTTGGTACTTGTACACTTTCCCCCCTCCAGTTGCAAAGCAACCAATCGCAATTCCGATGTCTCGAACGGTGAAATTAACGCCCACTTTGTACCTGTAACTGGGGGAGGGGTGGGGGAAGTGTACAAGTACCAGCGTTCAGCGCAGCGCGCCTCAGTGCGCAACCGACGCTCGCCGGATGCCGAAGGGTTGTCGGTTTCGTCGCCGCGTGTAACTATACGTTACCCGCGGCGGCGACACGTGTCGAACGTCCTCGCGCGGATATGAATGCGTTTCAGGGGGAGACGATGGTCGCTGGATGACGAACCGTCGCGCGAAAGGATAATTGTAAAATGACACAAAAAAAGCTATCGATTCGTTTCTTTATTCTCGATACATCAAACGTACGAGCCAGCTGCTGTGATGCTTGAACAATCGTACGCGCGGGCGTTAGTGCTCGCGCGTGACAATATTCACGCTGTCGATCGTGTTGATCATTCCGTCGCGGGGCAGTTGCACAGTCAAAGGTCTTTTTTGCGCGAGTACGATCGGCAGATCCAATCGCACGACGGTCGGTTTCGGCGCGTTGTCATCGTCATAGCATTCTCCGTTCTTCGAACACGAACGATCATCGATATCGCGTTCGTCGGAGGAACGGTTATCGTCGTCGTCATCCTCATTGCAGCATCCCTCGTTATTCGAGCACGAACGATCGTCGATGCCGCGTTCGTCGGAGGAACGGTTATCGTCATCATCGTTATCCTCGTTGCAGCATCCTTCGTTATTCGAACACGAATGATCGTCGATGTCGCGTTCGTTGGAGGAACGGCTCTCGTCGTCATCCTCGTTGCAGCATCCCTCGTTATTCGAACACTAACTATCGTCGATGTCGCGGTCGTCGGAGGATCGGTTATCGTCGTCATCATTCTCGTTGCAGCACCCCTCGTTATTCGAACACGAACGATCGTCGATGCCACGTTCGTTGTCGGGTGTCGACGAACGAATGTTCTCCGAATGAGACTGCAACGAAACGGTCGATTGAGACAAGAGGCGAAAAAGGAGATATGAACGCGTACCGAACGCTCAGCTACCACATGTAAGCGTAGAGATGTCGACTTGCGACCGGAGAATCCGAACGACAGCGCGCTGAAAGAGAGAGAGAGAGAGAGAGAGAGAAAGAGACAGATTCAACCTCACCGATGACCCGTCGTCACTTAACGCATCCGAGTCGTCTCGATCAGCCTCGTTCTCGCCGAACGAATAATAGACGTCGTTCGTGTCCAACGATCCGTCGTACTCCGATTCGTCGTAGGAATACTCATCGTCCATCTTGTATCGTCTCGTCGGATCGCGAAACGAATGCGTAGTCTGAACCAGCCTGGTTTTCCGTAGACAAGGCGACTCTCGTCAGCACACGATCAAGCGAGTGCGTCTCTTTCTTAGGTGTGACTGAACGACCGAACTGTCGAACGTTGCGTCTTTATAGACCTCTTCTGGCGAGGCGGTCGATCGCGCGTTTCGTGCCTCGTCGAACCTGGTACATTTTCGACCGCTGATAACACCGATCGTACCGAATAGAAGAATGTGGTGGGAGGGGTGAAGGATCGAAGACAGAAAAAACGCTCGTTTAGCGAATCGTGAGAACCTTTATTTTTCGTACACTCGCGACGGATGTTTCGTCGCGATCAATGCACAATTTTTCACGTATTCTTGCTGCGTTCTGTTGACGCCCAAATCAACGTTGTATATCGCATGCTCGTGCAACACGTGATTGCGCAGATCACGCCCGTTTTCGAAGAACGATCCGCACGTGTCGCACAGGTCGTAATGCGGACAATTGACGTTTCGGCCGACGCGTTGGAATGCCGACGACGTCAAACGTCCTAGCGCGCGTTCCTCGATGGTCGCGAGCGTTCGCCCGCGACAGCAATGAACCGCGTGATAATTCAAACCGTTCTGTTGAACGAACGACTCGCCGCAACGATCGCACGGATACAGATTCAATCGATAGTGCACTAGTATGTGTTGCAAGTAGTGAGATTTGTCGAATACTCGGCGACACACGTGACACCGAAGAGTCGCAACAACGTGTCCTCGATCGTCGATCGTCGCGGGCGAACCGTCCGTAGCGCTGCGCGATCCACGCTCGACCGCGCCGTTGAGCGTCTGTCGCACTATCAGCCAAGCCGCTCGAGCCAGCAACTTCTTGTGCACGTACGAGAGAAACGACGCGATCTCGCGCTCAATCGTCGCTCCTCCCTCGCCATTTCGTACTTCGAGAGCGAATTTCTCGAACGATGCGTTCGTTCGTCGACGATAGCTCGAGTGGCGCGCAGCGTAAGGTCGCGCGTGTACTCGATCGCCACCACTGTGCACCGAGCGGTCAATCCATTCGCGTCTGGTGGATGATCGTATGTAGTCGCGTGAAGGCGTCCGTCGTCGCTGTCGTGCGCGAACGTCGAATCGGCCATGCTTGTCAACCAGCGTCTGTATGCTCGAGTCAGTAGCACGATGCTGTTCAGTGTGACCGCTAGACTGCGGTACATTCGCGTCAATCGTCGCGACGGCGCGATCTCGCTGGACGCGGGAGAATCGAACGCAAGGTCGGCGCTCGTTTCGATAGCGCGTATCAACGCGTGCACCGCCGAGGCGACTCGTCGATCTTCGGTGTCGCGAGAAGCAGTCACGCGGTTTCTCCTTCTCACAGCACCCTGAGCTTCAGCAAGCGATTTAGCAGATCCACCAGTGTGATCGGCGGCGCGTCGTCTCTCGATTCTCGGTCCGACAGCGGAGAGTCCAACGGCACGACGATTTGTTCGCCGCATTTCCCGGATCGTCTCGAAGAGTCTTCGTTGCGCAGAAACGAACCGAGCAGCTCCAGACGACTGGTCGCCAGGCAGCCGGTGGTCAGTGGTTCTTGTCGCGATCGTTCGTCGCTACTCTCGGACGGCGAACGCGGCTTCAACATCACCACCGAGTACTCGTTCGGCCGGCATTTGATCGCGCCGCTGAACGTGTTGGTCAGAAAGTAGAATCCATCGCGCGGACGATAGTACACGTACCAGTCCAACGGGCGAATGACGATCAGACCGTCATTCGCGCGTCTGAACACCTCGGTCCGCAGCACGCTCGAGCCACCGACGGCTAGTGTTCTCTCAGCGATTCGTTTCGCTCTCCACCACGAATTTTGGGCCATCGACAGATACGTTCTCGAGGATATCACTCATTCGTTGTCGCCGTCGATCGTTGCCTCGTTCAATGTCCGTTGACACTCCCGTAGACGCGTCTCGTCGAACACCACGATTGTTCGCGCGAAACGAATCACAGCGCACGCGACGACGATCGCGAGCATCGCGCGACCGAACGATCAAGCATGGGTGTTTTCGCGGTTATTGCGATCGTCGGTATTGTCATCGGTCACGACGGAGCGACGGCGCGTTGCCATCGCGAACGACGACGCGCGTGTGAAAGAAGCTCTCGTCTTAGCCCTTGACGCCGAGATCAGCGTTCGAAATCTGCCAGTTGTCGACGCGCGGAGAGTACGTTCGATCGTGTATCTGACGAGGAGGTAACCGTTCAGCGGCGAAAGCGACCGTCGGTCAGGTGGATTTTGACCGGTGTCGATTTGTCGTTCGGTCGTCGAGCGAATCGCCGAACGAACGATCGTCCCCGCGTGCGAGTGTACAAAACGTAACGACGGATGGATCGGACAATGGGAGGCGAAAGCGAATAACGCGCGAGCGCGTGTAATATCTGTTTCACGAGTTTCTATTTCGCGGAATCATCGAGCACGTTTGCGCCGCGGCGTTCGGTCTCGTTCGTCGCGCTCCTCGTCGTCCTCATCCTCCTCCTCTTCCGTACCAGCGAACGAACCGACGATCGCGTTGTCGAACACGGAGAAGCAGGATTGCTTGCTGACCACCAGCGCTCCGTACACGGAGAATATAGTCAGAGCGCCGCACAGAAACACCACGAAATTTTTGTTCCACGAGAGAATCAGCGCGAGTAACAGAACGATCGCCAATAGGCACATGATGTACGTGACGTTTCGCGTGTTCCATAGTACGGTTTTGCAGTTGGACCACGTGGCCGACATCTTGACCAATCCCGGGGCTAGAGTGCGCCGCAGATTGTTGAACGTGTCGCGAACGTTCAGTCTGACGCCGTCACCGTTCGCGCCGTTGTTGCCACTGCCACTGGCCATGTTCGCGATTCTTCGGCTCTAACTCGACACGAGCACGATTTTTTTTCACGCGCTCTCCTTACTATTCCTCGGTTCGGAGCGACGACATCGCCGAGTCGCTTCCCAAGAAGCTTATCTTGTCGACGTCCTCGAGGAACGTCGTACCGATCGCACCGTCGCGACCGGCCATCGGCTCTTGAAATCGATCGGCTAGATACAGCAGGGAGAATCGATCGTCGCGTTCGTTCGTCGCGGACGCGCGAACGGGCGCGGGCGAGGGAAGACCGAGCTCGCCGTCGATCACGATCGGGGACGGAGTTACGCGAACGGTCGTTTCGGCGCTCGCAGCGGTCGTTCGATCGAGGATTCGATCGCCATTGTCGACGCGAATCGGTCGCGTCGGCACTGAGGACGATCGACGTTCGGCGAGAACGAGTCGATAGTCCTCGGTGCCATCGTCGCGTCGCGATGCGTTCTCGCGATCCGCGTCCACGATACCGACGAACGGTCTGTCGTCGAAATCCGCGTTGTTCTGCGTGATCTTGCCGTCGATGCGCATCGGCAGTTGCATGCATCGAGTTCTCGCGCGTTGACTATTCAGACCGTACAGATCGTACGTTTTCGCGACCTTCGGCAGCAGTACGTCCTTGCTGAACTGTCGAGACGCTCCCGTGGCGACGGTCGATCGAGAAGCTTCGGCATCGTGAATCTCCGTCGTTGAACCTAATCGAATCCACGGATCGTAGGCCACCATTTGGGGCGCAAGTTCCACCTTGATGGTCAGCGACACGTACAGGCCGATCAGGGTCACTATCACGCCCGGAACGGCCTGGTTCAGACGCATGGTTCGCGTGAAGCTGAGAGTGCAGGTGTCGTTCGTCTCGCGCCGATGCAGAACGAACGTGTTCGGCGGTGACATCAGAACGAGGCCGTCTCCGTCCAAGCGCCACATCGGCACGCGAGTCATCTCGCGAAAAAAATGCACCGCGCGCATTCCGGCGTACGTAAGATCGATCGAGGAGGAAAGAGAGACAGAGAGTCCGCGCTCGAACCGCTCGCTCGGTCTTACTCTATCGCGCCTCTGCCTCGTCACGGAGACGAGATGAGTGACGACGACGAGGACAGTCTCGGGCTCAATAAGCGTTTCGTCGATTCGCTCGAGCGGGCCGTCGCTCTCTGCGGTCCTCTGCGAACTCGCGATGACCGCGAGGGCAACAACACCGACGGTGCCGGTGACCTCCTGCGACTGTTATTGGCTGAAGAATCGCACGCCGCTGATGCGCCCACCGTCGTCGCGGTGGCGATACCCCGCGACAACGCGATAATCGCCGTATTGTTACTGTTGAGTGGCGCGGGCGTTCTCGAGGCCGCGGAGTCGACGAAGGAAAGCGCGACTACCTCCAACATGATCGTTGACGCTCGCGATCGTCGGAACATGGTGTTGAAGCGGCTGAGGTCGTTCTTCGAACGAGTTCGTGAAAACGGGCAAGTGTTTTACGACGGCTCGCTCGATTCCGTCGATCTGATCGAAGTGTTCGATGTACTGAGCGACGCGGGGGTTCCTGCCTCGCAACGACACGATCACGCCGCGAAACCGCTCGATATCGCGTCCAAGCGTGCGAATTCGCAACGGTCATCGCGAATGCGCGTGTACGAACGACGCTTGGCACCGTTGTTCGACGCTTTGTTCCTGGGAACGCGGCGTCGATGAATGACGCGTCTCAGCGAGAGCGACGTTTCGCCGCGTTCTCAGTCGTCATCATCATCGGAGTCTAAGATCGCGCTCGGTTCGTTTCGTATTTCGTCACGTTTCGTGGCGCTTGAGAGAGAGAGAGAGAGAGAGAGAGAGAGAGAGAGATGACGGCCTATACGATCACCGTGTCGAACGGTGCGTGCATCAGGTCGCAATTCGTGCACTGTCGAGCGTTCGATCGCGAGTACGCCAGTTGGCCTCGCGAGATCGACGCGTGTGACGACGAATTGCGCGAGCGGCTCTGGCGAAGCGCGCGAAGCATCGTCCGAACCGAACGTCTAGTTTACGCGCCGACAAGTCGTCGCGACAACGACGAGATCGCGTTCTCCATCGAACGATCGGAGCACGGTGATTTCAGCGAGAACGCGCTCGAGATTCTGTCGTCCTCGCAGTCGTCGCAACGATGAGACGGTGCCGTTATCTGGCGACCGTTGCGTCATATCGCGACATCTCGCGAATGACGACGATCGCTGTGTTCCGTTGTCGTTGCGCGAACGCGTCGAAAACGACGACCGTTGCGAACTCGCGACGACGTTGAGCGACTGGTTCTCGGAAAGTCGTACGACGAACGACGGTGACGACGCGACGATGCCGAACATCCGCACGTCGAACCGATGTCGACGATTGTTGGACGCGATGTGTCTCGACATAGTGGGTTACACGGTGTCGCCCGAGTGTAATCACGGGATCGCCGACGCGGCGGCACTGAACGCGCGCGTTCGCGAGGAATTTGCGCGCATCGTCAAAAAGTTCGATCTGGACGAGGGTGCGAGTGTCGCGACGAGAGACGACGATCCGACGGAAACGCTGCCCGAACCGAACAGGCATGTGGTCGAGCGACGAGTGCGCGTGACGACCGTTCGCTCATCGACGGATTCGGATTCGCGTCGCGAAGCTCGCGGTTCAACGGTGCATACCGACGAGACGGCACGCGCGACAGCGACAACGGGCGTTGCGGTCGAGGAGCGAGCGAACGTCGCGACGATGTTGCGTCGTCGAGAACCGGGACGTCGCAATAGCCCGTCTACCGACGCGCTGGTGGCCGCGATAGCGTGGAACATGGCAGCCGCCGTTGACGATTCCGACGACGAGGTTCGCGCGTTGTTCGTAGCTAGGCGGAACGTTTCGCCGTTACAGTCGCCGATCGGACGTCGTTCATCGTCGACCGAACGATCCGTCGCCGCGGAGGAGAGCGCGCAACGACGAGCGATCGTCGATGGAAACGAGCGACGAGAGACCGCGAGAACGATCGCGCACTGACCGAAACCATGTTGCGTCGTCGCGAGGTTCACCCGCGGCGAATCGAGCGGTGGTTTAGACCCCGAACGTTCGATGTATCGATGAATAAAGAAACGATTTGATAGTTTTTTTGTGCCGTTTTTTCGCGATCGTCCTTTCGCGCGACGGTTCGTCATCCAGCGATCATCGTCCTCCCCCCTGAAACGCATTCGTATCCGCGCGAGGACGTTCGACGCGTGTCGCCGCCGCGTGTAACGTATAGTTACACGCGGCGACGAAACCGACAGCCCTTCGGCGTCGGACGAGCGTCGGTTGCGCACTGGGGCGCGCTGCGCTGGACGCTGGTACTTGTACACCCCCTCTCTCCCCAGTTACAGGTACAAAGTGAGCGTTAATTTCTCCCTCCACCGTTCGAAGACACCGGTGTTACGATTGGTTGCTTTGTAACTGGAGGGGGGAAAGTGTACAAGTACCAGCGTCCAGCGCAGCGCGCCCCAGTGCGCAACCGACGCTCGTCCGACGCCGAAGGGCTGTTGGTTTCGTCGCCGCGTGTAACTATACGTTACACGCGGGGGCGATACGCGTCGAACGTCCTCGCGCGGATACAAATGCGTTTCAGGGGGGGAGGCGATGGTCGCTGGATGACTTCTCTAACGGTGCGCTCAGAGTCGTTCGATACACGGACATGCGATTTTCGTCTACCAGCATATAGTTCTGTTCCGTGAGTATGTCCAGCAGCACGGTTAGCAACTCGTCAGTGACCGCACGATCGGACGTCGATGCGTGCGCCACGCGAGTTGTCGATTCGCGTTCGTCAAGGTCGTCCGTGTACTCGTCGTAATTGTGCACCACTGTGGTGCACGGAATCACTTTTTTTGGATACTGTGCTCACGGATAGCCCGACGAACGTTCCCTCGAATTCCGTAGTAGTCCCGAACGTCGCTCAGCGCGCTCTATATCAGCTCTGCGACGTCTCGCGGTCGGGTGAACACGTTCGATCGGGATTTCTTCTTCTCGTTGGCCATGTATGCCTTGGCGTCTCTCAGCACGTCGCAGATCAGACGTCTACGTGTAGATAGACTAGGGGGATTCTAACTCAAATTGCTAATTCGACCGTGACGTCACGCATACGTCAACCCTTCGTTTACTGTGCGATGGTCCTACCACTTAGACCGGGACCGCTCAGCAATGAGCGCGGGGTTCAAATGGAAAGGAAGACACTGCCTTTTGAGTTTCGCGGGATCGTTCCTCTTTTTATTTCCTCTTTTGCTTCGATGTTCGTCGAGGTGCCAGCAGGGGATGTGATGGATCATTGCGAAACCACGTTCACTTTGAAACAAAAATACCGACACAACAGCGACAAAATTTTCGTCAACCGGTACATCACGATCTCGGGCGACCCCTCGATCAACGGCGCGATCGGTTGGTGCTTTCTGTAGTAGTAAAACTCGTCGCGCAATTTAGCGGCCACTTCGGTCAGCACGCTCAACATGTCATCGACAACCGAGGAGTTCTCGACACTGAGCAAGTCGAATCGCCTCCACGATGCGAGGTTACGTCGCACGGTGATGTCCAACCGGAGCATAGAATCTTCGAATTGGCGTGTTGGCGGACAAACTCCGTGTTTCCTTTCGGGCGAATGTCGTACCGGAACGATCATTTCGCGTATGACGGCTCGTTCTACGTGAGCAGATGTGAATAGTAAAAACAACGAATTCACGGTGAAACGTCGCAGAATACGCCAACGTCGCGCGCTCGTAGCCAACTCGGGAATCACTCGTTCGACGATACGGCCGATCGTGCAATCGAAACAAGGCTGATGATCGTTGACCGGTTCCGTCTCTTCCTGATCATCTCGGTGACCGAAGAGACGCCACTCGTCGTCCCAATCGCTCTGATTACTCTCGGGTCCTCCTCCTCCTCCTCCTCCTCCGCTTCATGATTCCCGTCTCTGATGGATCATCGCTGTCGTCGTTGTCACCGCCTGACTGATCACGATTGACAGTGGCGCGCGATATGATCTCGCGGAACAACAGTGGACCTGTCGGTGATGACGCGGTGGTATAGTCGACGCCAAAGGTCGATTTTATCGTAATGCAAAACGCATCACACAGCATCGGCATGATTCGAGCGAGCCAGTACACCACCTCGCTCCATCGTTCGCAGCTCGACACGTCAATCTCGCCCCAAAATGTCCAGTTGTAGTTGCCTCGATCGTCAGCAAATATGTCGATCAGAGCGCTAATCACCAAACGCGTCAGTTCGAGATCGCTTCTTCTCGCCGCTGATTCGTCATCACAATCGTCGTCGTTATTCGCCTCCTTGTCGTCGTCGTCGTCGTCGTCGTCATAGAACACGACGGACGGATGCAGTATTACGCTTCGGTAGCAACGCCACGAATATCGCCATTCCTTCTCGATACCGTTGCAATACGACGTGGTCGCGAGCAAACGATCAGCCAGAGTTTCTCCGATCTGACGCGGAAGGTCGAACGACAGAGCCGTCGGAATGGTTTCGCCGTGGCGATTCGACACCGTATCGATGCGTCGCGCGGCATCAACCAGTGTCTTGCGCACGAAATGTCGTCGCACGCAATACGGACAATCGATCGCGGTGTCCATGTTGTCGTGGCACATTATCGAGTCGTGTCAAGTTAAACAAAATTGGTCTATTTATTTCAAATGTAAAGCGCTGAGGAAGAAGAGGAGGAGGAAGGAGGGGGCATTTCGGGCAGTAGTAGCGAATCGTGATCGCGATTCGTTTTCTCGTCATTGTCGATCGCGACTGACTCGATGTCGCCCATACTCCTCTCATCGAGCGGCGAGCGACTCATTTTCGTAGTAGCGTTGTTCTTGTTCGCACCGCCGTCCGATCAATCGCTTACGTTCGTGATCTAACAGCACGACCGTGTTGTCGGTGTTCACGACCTCTATTCCCGCGGGATACACGTTGCGCGGGTCATTTCGTACGTCGTCATCGACCACGAAATCGTGACGCAGGTCCTCTTTCGACAATCCAGCACCATGCAACACGAAATCGGCGGCTCGCGCTTTCGTGATCTTCTGCCCAGATGTTGATTGCGGCAACCAATCGTAACACCGGTGTCTTCGAACGGTGGAGGGAGAAATTAACACTCACTTTGTACCTGTAACTGGGGGGGAGGTGTACAAGTACCAGCGTCCAGCGCAGCGCGCCTTAGTGCGCAACCGAAACTCGCCCGACGCCGAAGGGCTGTCGGTTTCGTCGCCGCGTGTAACTATACGTTACACGCGGCGGCGGCACGCGTCGAACGTCCTCGCGCGGATACGAATGCGTTTCAGGGGGAGGGGGGACGATGGTCGCTGGATGACGAACCGTCGCGCGAAAGGACGATCGCGAAAAAACGGCACAAAAAAACTATCGAATCGGCGAATGGTCGCATTAAGCTCGCGCCGCTCGATAGCGAATCGACGTTATGAGCGAGAGTCACGTCGGCGTTCGACGCGCGTTGGCGAACTCCGACGACGATCGGACGCCGTCGGCGTCTCCCGGTATGACAGGACGTCGTCCGCGCGGTCGCGAAACACTCGAAAATGGTGGATACGACGACGAGGATGAGAACGAGACGGTGCGCAAACGCGCTCGATACGATTTAACGGAAGACCGCGCGTCGTCGTCGCGACCGAAGACCGTGCGTCGTCGCGAGACGCTCGAGGCTGGCGACGACGATGATGAAGCGAACGAGGCGGTGCGCAAACGAGCTCGATACGACGCCACCGTTGTGTCGTCGAACGGATGCGACGCCAGCGACGAGATTTCGGCCACGGTGCATGACAGCGACACCGAGCAAACAGGGCGTCGCGTCGACAGCAGGGTTACTCGCGCGCAGACTCGGTGTCGCTCCGTGCTGGAACGAGCGTTGCTCTCGCCCGAGTACGCGCGGGGTCGTTCGCGCGAACGATTGCGCTTCGAGGACTGCGTGCTCGATTGTTCGATCTGGCCGAAACGTTCGATCGCGACAATCGTCGAAGCGTGTGCGATCTGGCGCGATCGTTAGCCATCGACTACTTCACGCGTTTGTACGATATGTCGTATCGAGCATATCGCTTCTTCGACGCGGACACGCGACTTTCATGTTGCTCGTTGCCCGTCGTTTTAGCCGCTACGGCCGATGACTCCGTGGTCGCGGGATCAGTTCCGATGTCCGTCTCCGTTGGCTCGTGGTTGAGGAAACGAGCGATCGAGGAATTTTGTCGAGTTCAGATCTACCGGGTGTACAAGTACCTGCGATGCTACGAGTTGCAACGAGTGATCGTTCGCGAGGCGTTCGATCGAGACGACTACGCCGATTATATAGCTGCGCTGTTCTTGCGCGAGAACGAGGAGCGACGGCGACAGCGCGAGGTCGTTCGTTCGAGATGGTCATCGGCGTCGACGACGAGACTGTCACCGGACGATAACGACGAAGCGACTCTCTGTCGCGCCGTGGCGACGATCGCCAAGGTTCTGCTCTGCGTGCGTCGCATCGAGGAATCGCTGGACGCCAACGCGACAACGGTGCGCGATCGCATCGAGGCGCTTCCGTTGATCTCCGAAGATCCCGTCCGCTCGGCGTTATCGCGCGACGAACGACGCGTCACGTCCATGGATCTGGAGCTGGGAGCTCTCTTGCAACGAAACGCGCGACGACGCCGAGCGGACGGGATCGTTCCATCGTTGAATTGGCCCGCGTGGAACTTACCCCTGTCGCGATACGCGGTGTCACTGGCCAAGGCGCGTACCGTCAACAACGTGGACGATCGCGGAGACGTGTCGCTCGCAACGGTGACCACCGACGCTACAAACGGCTCCGACGCGAACGTTTAGGCCTCTCTCACGTCGGAGAGCTACGATTACATGGCTCTCTACCGAGTAAACGCGCACTACGATCGACGTCGCGTTCGAGGAGACGATGATTTTTACACCGAGTTGTCGCGAACCTGTATCGCGTCCTGGACGCGGAGAGTATCTTCATCGCGCTCTGAAAGATGGAGGATCAAGGGGCCGGGGCGAGTAATAAACAACTGGACGATCATAACGATAAATAAAATTGTGTTCTTTTATTTCACGCGCGCAAGTGGTTTTTCATTTTTACGCCCTCCCCCCTCCCACGATATTTCAACGATACAACGCTGGTCTAGTTCGACGAAGATCGAATCGTTCAGGAACGCGACGATACGCGCGACAGTACGCGCAGCGTGTACCTGCCGAGCCAGACCGGGGCGCTGAGGTCGCGACGAGCGATGCGCCAAACTGGTTGACCGTTGACGATCGCGTGAGCCGGTATTTTCACGGATCGGCACATGATTCGTAGCGCCAGACTCGTGTAACTGTACATCACCGTCAGAAGGAACGATCGGATCTTGGCGTACGTGTGGTTCGGCATGTTAACGGAGGATGCGAGAAATCTCGGTCCGTGCAACATGACGCATCGGTACAAAGCCTCGTCGTGCAACGACGTGACGTTGCGACGCGCGGTCTCGTCGGTGCTCAGTTGCTCGGAAAAACGCAGCGACGCTCTGTTCAGCGCGGCTATCAGCACGCACGCTTCGCGCATTCTGCCGATCGTCAGAAACGATCGTTCGTGAGACATCCACGAATGCGATCGTCGTCATCGACGATCGGATTCTCGTCGGTCTCGCGTTCGCGATCGTTTCTCGCTCGATCGTCGCGTCGCACCTCGATCCCGCGAATGACTCTGACATAGTCCAGCGCGAAAGACTCGACGCTGTAGTGATCGCGAGCGAACACGGCACCGTTCGTCGCCGCGTGTTCGACGGCCGAACGAAGCTGGTCGCGTCGCACCGCGAGACTGAACGGCACCGCTAGTACGTATAGCTCGCGCTTCATGCATTCGCGGAACAACGTCTCGATTCGCGACCAGATCTTTTCCGAGTAACGGTAATAGTCGCGAACGATACGATCGAAGATCACGGTCAGCGCGAACAGCGTGCCGTGACACGTCGCGATGAACGCGTCCTTGACGGTTTCGCGATGATGTCGACCGAGATCATCGCCGCAGTTTCGGAAGTGATGATCCGGAGCGTTCGAGCGCGCGTTATCGTTCACACCGGATAGAACTTCGCGCGACTTCCAGTGTGGCAATCGGTGCAGTATCGCTGGCACGATCTCGAACCAGAACGCCTCGTCGTCGAGGAAGGTCCAACAGTCTCGCCATCGCGGTTCGGTTATCGGATTCGGTACGTTCGGCGAGTGTCTCCAGTCGGCACGAAATCTAGCCGCTCGCTCGTCTCGATACAACCAACACGGTCGATTAGCGCGCCGCACGTACATCAATATGCGCTCGCCGTACAGTGTCAGCGTTCGGAGCGTAACGTGCAGATACCGAAGGCGCGCGATGCGCGCATCGGCGCCATCGTCTTTGTCGCGCCGTCGCGCGGATGTCAATTTTGATGCGAGTTCGCGCCAGCCACTCAACGCGATCCACAGATCGTCGTCCGACGATCCGTTCGCGTTCTCCATCCACAGATGAAACAGTCCCATCTCCGTGTTCAATTCGCTAAACGTTTCGGCGTCGCTGCCATCGACGATCTCGTCCGTTCGCTCGACGTCGGTCTCGTCGCTGTCGCTGACAACGGTGTCGGGGTTCAGCGCGAACAGCAGGAAATTGGCGGTGTCCATGAGGCAGTATCGAATGTCGGCTCTATCCAATCGACACGGAGCGAGTCCGTCCTCGCGCAAAACGTTCACAACGCGCAGAAACGCCGAGCGCGATACGTCAGCGCAGGACCATATAGCCGCGGACGAAGTCGGGGCGTCAGCGGCGGGAACGACCGAAGACTGTCGCGTTACGGTCGCTTCTTCGACGATGGAATCGACGTGTTCGCGAGACGGTTCGCAACCGCGGCAACAGCACCAGGAGTCGCACCACCACATCGCGACGTCGTTGCGTCGATCGCGTTGCGCGGAGATACGAGCGTTAGAATCTCGCTTGAACGGCGAACCACAGCACCGATCTGCAGACCGGACAGCGATCGATTCGTGTTCCGCACGAGACGCACGACACCATGTGTCTGCACGGTAAGAATATGAGATCGCGAGTGGCGTCGCAGCACATCAAGCACGTTGTTTCGTCTACGGTCTCGAGGACGTTGCGGTGGCGATTGCGACCGGCCGACGCGCTATCGTCGCAACTGTCGATAATGCGGTCGCATTTGTACCAGCGACTCGCGTTGTTCAACGCGTCTATCATCTCCATGCAGTGCAGTCGCAACATCGCGGCAACGTTATCGTCGTGGCGCGGAAACGCGTCGATCGTATTGTTTACGGCAACGCGCAATTTGTCGATGTTCATCATCGCGCGCAAAATGTTTCGGTACATTCCGTGAATCCTGCCGGTGAACGCGACGAAGGTGCGCTTGTTCCGCAGGATCTCGGTATCTATGTTGCGCAATTGTCCCTCCCCGCTTGGAAAGAACGACGTCGCTGAGAGCGCGATCGCGTCGTCCACGCGTCGAGATCTCGGGAAGCGAGCCAGCGACGTCGACGACGAATGCAGCATGAGTCGCGTCGCCGACAGTCGATAGAATCGCAATCTTTGTTGCAACCAGGCGCATTGAAATCGCCAGAACAGATGTTCCCTGAGCGGATCGAGCGTGGACATTAACGTCGCGATCGTCATTGCGCGACGACGACGATCGTTTCCTTCGGTCGAGTCGTCTTCGTTGTCGGTGTCGCGCAAACCCCATTCGCTCAATCGCAGACCGCAGTGGTGACAGATCACCAGATCCGCGCGATCGCGTTCGGAGAAGAAACCGTTCTGAGCGAAAATGATGCGACAGTACGAGGGAAAAATCGTCGCGTCGGCCCATTCGAAGGACGACAATCGTCCTCGTAACGGACGTATCGCGACGCGGCCGAAGACCTCGAACGCGTTTGCGTTATCGCAATCGACGGCATCGATGAGATCGCGCGTTCGTCGATTCATATTCGAAGATCGCGCGCGCGTCTTTCTTCGAATCACCGCTCTTCGAATCGAAGGTATCGCGATCGTGTCTTTATCTTCGACGCGAACTATCGAACGTTTTTTTTCGTTATCCGAATCAAACATCGTCGCACTTTGTCGATCTTGAAATTAGCGCGTGTCATTCGCACGTCGTCGATCCCGAAATTGGCGCGTGTCGGTCCTCGCGTCGCAAATCCGTTCGTCGCTCTGAAAGCAAACATCGTCACGGTTCGTTAAGTTCGTAATCGGAGCGCGTCGATATTCGCGTCGGTGCGTTTCAATCTCGACCTAATTATCAACCATCGAATCGTCGCATCGTTCCGAAGACGGCAAACATGGTCACGCTTCGTCGATCTCGAAATTAGCGCGTATTATTAGCACGGTCATCGATGCGATTTCATATCTCGAGCAAACATCGTCGCGGTTCGTTGAGTTCGTTATCCGAAGCGAACATCGTTACACTTCGTCGATTTCGAAATTAGCGTGTGTCATTCATCGTTCCGAAGACGGATAACGCTACGGTTCGTTAGTTTCGATAAAAAAATAAATAGAGACTACCGCTCAATCTGCGAGAGTGACGAGGCGGACGAAGGATATCAGTGACTCAAGCGGACGAGACGCAATCAACCGTGCCGAAGAGCGGTTCCGTGTAGTCGGAGCAACACCGGAAAACAGATACCGAATTGCGAAACGAGTCGGTGTTATCTGTCCTCGAGAACGTCGAATCGAATTAGTTTCATAATTAGGTTGCTTCTGTTGAAAGATAGAGACTACCGTTCAATCCGCGAGAATGATGAGACGGACAAAGGATTTCATTGCCTCAAGCGAACGATACGCAATCAACCGTACCAAAGAGCGGCGCCGTGTAGTCGAAGGACACCGGAAAACATATACCGAGTTGCGAAACGAATCGGTGTTATCTGTCCTCGAGAACGTCGAATCGAGTTAGTTTCATAATTAGGCAGTATCTATCGAGACAGCCGGACGTGGTCGTACGTGACTAAAAGCACACCGCCTCTAGACGAGTGTTTTTTGTTTACGTTATCGCTCGAATTGTCGCGAACCCGAGTACTTGTTCTGTCACAAAGGACGAACAGATAGCGACTTATCGGAACTGGTCACGTGAAAATATTCGATCTTGATCATGGTTGGCATAAATAAAAAGAGTCATCGTCGACCGGGCGGGTAGTCGAGATCATGGAGCCACCGAGGGCGCATTGCGTACGGAAGAAAGCGTCGCGCCTCAGAGACCGGGTCGGACCGAAAGTGCCGAAATCGGAGCGATTGGCTCCGCGTCACGCGGTACCCTTGGAGGAACGCCGCTCTTACGGGCGAGATAGAAGAACCGATCGACGATGCATCGTCGATATTCTATGGAAGATTAAAACTCAGGCTGATCGGTCCACGGAGTAAGTGTTCGATTTGCGCATCTTGTCTTCTCGTTATTCCCCCCCCCCACAATGCGATTGTTTTTCTAACAGCGCGTTTGCTTCTTTTTTCAGATTGCTCGCGACCTGTCAGCTATTCAAAGATTGCGTGCGAAAGTACGCCAAGGATTTGCAGGCGAGATGTCAGTATCTGCTGAATCAATTGCGCATTCAGGAGGCGATCGATCGCGAAGAGATCGCATTGATCCGCGATAACGAAAGACCGCTTGACCTGAGGACCGTCAAGGCAACGAAAGCTGCATCGTCATCGAGTATCGTTCGAAGACCGGTGTTCGGTTCTCATCCCAGAGAACCGGTAGTCGCACCGGTGATCACGATCGTCAACGACGAGAGATCGACAACACCGCTCGATTTGACGCTGTCTCGTACCGTCTCCGACGAAGAATCGCAGTTCGCCAACGTCGAGATGGATGCTGTGACTGCTGCGATTCTCGACACGATCGAAGCGCTCCTGAGCTTGCAGCCTCGGGACGACGATGTCTGGTCGGACGCGCAGCAGCCGAGCTACGTCGAGTGGTCGGACGCGCAGCAGCCGAGCTACGTCGAGTGGTCGGACGCGCAGCAGCCGAGCTACGTCGAGTGATCGAACGCGACGGACGCTGAACTCTCGAACGTTGCGGTGCTTCCGTCGAGCGAAGTTTCGAACGCTGTACGATCAGAGTCTTCGGGCGAACAACGACAGGACGAGTGGCTGAACATTACGAACGAAAGTATGCGCGAAACGATAGAGACCGCATGTTTCGATTATGATTCCGCGCTGTGTCACGAGGTCGCGCACGGTATCGCAATACTGCTCAACGACGATGATCAGTCGATGGACCACGTCAGTCCGTCGAACGTCGAATCGTCGTTGAACGAGACTGCCGTAGCCGTGCTGAATATTCCGGATCGAGTCGCTTCGTTTTTGCATCCGTCCACGCCGACGACGTTGATGCGCGATCTCAACAACAAGCCGTCGCGAATCGATTACTTCGATCTCGACGATGATTCGTGGGGTCATATTTTCGCTGACGGAACCAGCGGTATCGTTCGTTCCGGTGTCACGAATTTGCGATTGATCGCGAGGTCATCGTTGAGCGAGATCATCGTTGGCGGTTTTGCTCGAACTTCCGTGTCGGCGGTGATAAAATTGCTCGTGATAACCACGTGTTGTTACGAGCAAGGTGTATTGTCGTACGTACGCAGAGGGCGAAGAGTAAAACCGTCGATTCAGCTTCAACGAGCCATGTACGATGAACTTGGCAAAACTCATGATTCGTTCGGTTGGAACGTTGTTTTCGGGGATGCGAACGACGTCGCGATGCTCGAGTACGACGGATTGTTTTGTTCGACCGCGAACATGAACAGAGTCGCGAACGTGTTCGCGACTTTGTTCACGGTTCAACGATGGTCGCGCGAATCGAACTCGATCGTGACAGCTTCCGTTGAAAATCGATGCGATCTTGTGTTGTGCGCCGACTGCTTTATGTGTCACCGACTGTCTTTGTGGGTGTGAACATCGGCATATCGAGCGTTCGCCGAATCGACGGGGACAACCTCTCGCTCGGTCTTACAGCCAAGTTCTCGAAACACTGGTTAGATTACAACATCGCGACGGTGAGCGACTCGATGATCGACGACGAAAAACTGATTGAACAATTGCGCGATATGAGAGTCGACGACACGCGCGAATTGGTGCGCTCGTTGAAGAGTCGCGGTCGATCGGTACCGATATACGGTGTCGAGGTGCGCTTCGCAGATGCGCGGGTGCATCGCGACGCGAAATCACGACCGATCGGTATAACACTGATCGATTTTACAATTTTGCGATTCAACGTTCGACCGCGGTTCTTCGACTTCGACGTATTGCGCGAATCGTTGACTCGATAATAGCGCGAATCGATCGCGAGATCGCGTTCGATCTCGCGACGTTTTTTTTTCACCAAAAGAACGTTCCTGTCGCGTCACTTCTTTTCGTACAGTTATTAATAAACTATTGTACTTACCGTCGAATTTATGTACTTAATGTTTTCAACGTTCGATCTCACGACGTTTTTCTTTTTACCAAAAAGAACGTTCCTGTCGCGTCACTTCTTTTCGTACAGTTAATAATAAACTATTGTACTTACCGTCGAATTTATGTACTTAATGCTTTTTTAACGAAAAACTTACTTCTAAGATTGTTCTTGCGTAAATGACGAAACAGGAAACAATTTTATGAAAATATATTTTTAGGAATAAATGATTTTTTTTGTAACAGATATCTCACTTATTTCCAGCTTGTTCGATACTCTCGCACGCGATAATAAATCACACTATGTTCGGTCCAAAGAGCAACATTGCGTCAACCGATCTTGACACGGCTCTTATGTAACCGTACAAGGTGTCTTTGGCATCAGATGACGATTCGTCGATCGACAGTTTCATATCCAGCAATATCGTCAAAATGGATCTTAATTCGCGCAAATCGTTGCGCAGTAGCACGTCCACGGAAAAAGTCTGTCTGGTCGATCGATTCGCGGTTGCGTCAAATACATTGTCCCATAGTGGATAACACAACGAGTGCAGAGTTCCTCTGGAAACGTGAATCTTCGTTGCGTTTGAATCTTTGGTAACTTCGAGAATGGGCACAGAGTTCAACGTGAGTGCTAAAACGCACGTTATTGTAACGATAGCACCGACGACGTACGCAAAGATTCGTCTTTGACTTCGCAGTTTCGATCCCGTCGACGATCTAGTACCGATGGAAGTCACCTCCTCGTACTCGGATATCATTCTTGTTCGTTCGACATTTTCGTAATTGGGATTCACTCTCTCATCGTTGTTGCGATCGTATCCAATGTTGACTTGCGGCACTGTGATAGGTTTGTGCACCACGCATCTCTCGTAGTGTTCGTCGCGCATCTTCGTGCCGTGTGTCGTCGTCTGATCGCGTCGCAGAGTTTGCGCTATTGCTACGGATCGATCGACGACTTTTTCTCGCTCTTGCGCAAACGTGACACGTCGTTGCGGCAACGATGGTTTCGTGTCGAACGATGACTCCGTTTCGATGTCGTTGGTACGATGATGCAAGTTGTGACGATAGATAAATTTATTCCCCGTTATCGCGGTAGCGGATATATTTAGCACCGAGGTCTGAATCGTATCGATCAGTCGTTCCAACGATTCCGAAAAACAACTGTTCCATCGGGGTTAAGAACGCGAAATGTATTGGTTTTCGTGGTTTATTCTGTCGTTGACGGTAACGAGCCAATTTGCGGAGTACGAGTTGCTGAATTGTGACGGTACGAAGTGAGTTGTTCTAGGAACGAGTTCTGCTCGCGTACTGTCGGAAGATTCGTTGGATCGCTCGGTCAGTTATTCTATCGCCATCCAATGTGGAATGCGCACAAATAGTGCGCCATTCCTCGCAAGATAACGCGACGTCAACGTTCGACGATTCGATCACGTTCGAGTCGGCGAAGAAAAAGCAACTGTTGATTCAGACCGAAATAGATCGTGCGGTTAACCAATGGCTGTTCGAGACCAACGAGGAAGAATCGAACTTCGAGTGCGATCGACGCTCCAGATCGTACGAAAGACCGACTAGAACGTTTTACGTGATTTTCGTCGAAATCGTCGAACGTCGTAACATTAGACGGGAACGTTTTGATACTTCTGATCAAAAAGATCTACGTGATATCATCCACTGAAGATCGCGATAAAATTGTGAACGATTGGCCGGATTATTACGTGGATCTGTAACCGGTGTTGCTCGTGTTCATCGCGCAATCTATGGGTTTAGGTACGTGTGAGGCCTATCGCCCGGATTATCCGGTAGCGGGCCCATAATTCGTTTACGCGCGATAACTGAGCGTTCGACGCGCGTTGTATTTCGAAAAATGTTAACATTATGATTTTTTTGATCGCAGACGCTCTGGAGAATCTCGGATCTGAGTGCATATCGATTTTTCGTCGTCTTGGATCACCGGCAAATAACACGCTATTGTGCAAATGGGAGAGGAGTATAATGCGAACGTTCATGTACAGTTGCAACGCGAGGATCGAATGTTCGAGGGATCGGACAAAATATCACGGCGGTATCGATGATCGAAATGCCGTTAGATCAAGAGTGCACGGAATCTAATTACGAGAAGTGTATCCTCTGATGCGTCGTGTCTACGGTATGCTGACGACTTACAACGACGAATACAATCCCGCGTCATCAACGTTGAACTGTGTATTGTAAAAAAAACTGGTGAAAAGAAATGATTTTGGAATTATTGCTTGGCGCGTTTATTTCTTCGTTTGGCAGATCCTAGAACTGCGATCGAATTGATCGAAGATGCCACTATGGATCGCTTGTTGCGCGTAGCGAAATCTCGATTGTGCGCGATCGATCGAGGTTTCTCTTTGACATTCGACGCGTTGAACACCGATTCGATCGTACTTGTCGTTTCGACCGCTTTGGGCGGTGATCGCGGCGATCGCGGTAATTCGGTAAATATCGAGTTATACAATTTCGACGGTGCATTGACGGTTTCGAACGGAGATTGCCGCGGTTCGCTGAAAACCGTTTCGTAGGACTCATGATCGTTCGGACGAGATGTCGATTCGAACGACGGCGAGTCAACGGCTTCGGACGACGGTGTGTCGACGAGAACGATCTCTCGGTCGTTCGGACGCGATGTCGTTTCGGACGACGGCGTGTCGACGAGGACGATCTTGCGGTTGTTCGGACGCGACATCGTTTCGGACGACGACGTGTCGACGAGGGCGATCTCGCGGTCGTTCGGACACGACGTCGTTTCGGACGACAGCGTGTCGACGTCTTCGAACGGCGGCGTGTCGACGAGGACAATCTCATGATCATTCGGACGCGATGTCGCTTCGAATGACGGCGTGTCGACGGCTTCGGACGACGGTGTGTCGACGAGGACGATCTCGCGATCGTTCGGACGTGACGTCGTTTCGGAAGACATTGTGTCGACAAGGACGTTCTCGCGGTCGTTCGGACGCGACGTCGTTTCGGACGACGGCGTGTCGACTTCTTCTGACGACGGCGTGTCGACGGCTTCGGACGACGGCGTGTCGACGGCTTCGAACGACGGTGTGTCGACTAGGATAACTCTGTGGTCGTTCGGACGCGACGTCGTTTCGAACGACGGCGTGTCGACGGTTTCGGACGACGGCGTGTCGACAGCTTCGAACGACGGCGTGTCAACGGCTTCGGACGACGGCGTGTCGACGGCTTCGGACGACGGCGTGTCGACGAGGACGATCTCGTAGTCGTTCGGACGATACGTCATTTCGAACAATGGCGCGTTGACGAAGACCTTTTCGTACTCGTTCGGATACGATGTCGCCGCGATCGCGAGTTTCGAGCTCGTCGAATCGATGGCGCTGTTTGTTCGAACCGTGAACGATCTCGTTGAATTCATAGTTTCACTGGACTCGGATTCGCTTCTTACGGATGACAAGACGGACAGTGATTTCGATATGATCAGCAATGGTCGATTATTCGTTTGATCTTCGTCCTCGGCGTCGATCGAGTATGTCGTCCCATCGACGATCACGAGCGATGAATCGTGCGCTGGTTCCTCGTCATCGGTCGAATCTTCGTTATCGCTCGCGTTCGATTGGTAGTTTATCGCGTTGTTGCGTTCAGATTTCTCGGTCGACGGTGATATTCGTCGCAGCGATCGGATCGCGTGACAAGCGTCGATGTATCGTGCCACGTACGCGACCAAGCGATCACCGGGCTCGGATCGCCAAAGATAGATCAACAGAGCGGTTAGTCCGCCCAGCATAACGAAGAAGCCAACGATGCCCGTTTGATACAATACGTTCCAATCAACGACCATGGGTTTAACCAGCATGGCGTTATCGTCGATGCTGTGTGATATCGGTTAACGGATTTGCGCGATGCTTATTCTTCAGAGCACGAATTATAGAAAACAGTCAGCCAGATCGACGGTGCGCGCTCTAAACGTGAGGAAACTCGCGCGAAAATTCGCAATGGTATCGGACTTTGAGAATATGAACGACGTCGCGGTGTTTACTTCACGATCGATCTTAGCACCTAGAGTGTAGTGAGCGAACATTAATTCAGCCAAGGTTCGTTCGGTGGTCACCGTGCTCAACGAATCGTAGACCAGACGCTCGATATTCAGAATGACCGCCAATACCGAAAACACTCGCCGATCCACGCTCGAGCAGTACCTAACCCGCGTACAAAGAATCGACCGTGTCCGTCGCAAACGGCACGACGGTATCGTTGACCGTTATTCGACGATCCGGTATTCCTTCGGCGGCGATCAGACATTTCTCGAGAATACGCTCGTCACAGCAGATGTACAATTCTCCCGATTGAGGGTCGAACAGAGCACCGAACGGAACGGTTCTGTCACCACCGCTGTCGATTTCCGTGGGTATGATGTGCGACACGCTATTGACTACGTCGTAAAAATACGAAAAATACAGAGAGACGCGCGGCAAGATATGACCGATGAGGGGGGCGCGAGCAGCGATGTTACAAGTGCGAGTGTTTTCGCACGTGTCGCGAGGATCCGTGCATCTGTGCGACGGTGTCGTTGCGTCGTCGCACTCGAACCGCGTCCATTCGTCGCGATCTGGTGCGAATGTAAATCGGAGCACCTCCTCCACGAAGATCACTCATGACAACAATTGCCGGTCGTAATCGTCAAGCGCGCTGTGCACCACGCGCGTTTGACACAATATTCGATCGGTGGTCGCTGATACGCGATCGATCGGCACTTGCCCGGAACGAAACGGTGGCGCATTCTTCGTCTCTATTGCTCATCTCTTGTCGCAATCGTCATCACATCGGTCTTATCGTCCTACGATCATTGTCTTATCTTGGTGCAGCGAGAAAATGCGTTCGCGTATTGTGCGGTGAATGAGGCGAAGTGAACGATGAATAATTAATATTAAAAAATTGTCTATTTTTATCTCACCTCCTAGTTCACAAGGATCGACGAATTGTTTCGGCGGTGCGCGTTGACACGCGCGATCGAAGTATCCATTTTGAGAAACCGAATCGCCATTGCGATGGCGAATCGATCGACCGAACTACACATTGATCGATCCGTACGCCGCATCAAGATAGCAATAACCGTCAATGCCGTATTCGTTGCGGCACCGTTGTTTCTCGCGACTGCTTTTCTCCAATCGACCGCCGATTTATCGATCGATCGAGCGAACGTCGCAACGTTCTCTGGCATGTGTTGGAAATCGCGAAAAACGATGAATCGATTCTGGACGAAATCGCGACGAAACAAATTGTACGATAGCGGGGAGATTTCGCGATTGTTGAACGATATCGATTGCGAGAAGCGCGACGATGCGAGTGTTCTCGAAGGAGGCAGTGATTCGACGTTGCACCCGTGCGAATGGCAACGAAAAAGTGGCCGTCGTCGCTGTCGCGCCTCCCGTCGTTCGTGCTCACATCGCGAAAATAGTCGATCCAGCGACCGCTGGATGGCCATGGCGTTTCGTATTGTTCGTTTTTTTTTTTTTACGACAACGTACGCATCTGGGCTGTATCGTCGCACTCATCCGAAGAATACGCACTCGTCGTCCGACGTGCAAAACGACGCTTTATCGTACGAATAAGATCGCGAATGATTCGAGCAACAAAGGTGCCGTGAAAGTTCGTACTTGCTTCTCCGTTCTCGCGACGAGAAAGAAGCCGTACACTCGCGCCTGTTATTATTATCTTTGTGTATCTTTATTACGGAATATTTTCGCATCGCGGGAACGAAAACCGATCGCATAGCGTCGCGCATTCCGCGAATCGTTACGGGACCACGGTCAGTCGCACGGAAGCAGCGTTTCGTTCGAGCCATCGAGTCCAGGTGGCTGCGATCGAGCGAGTCGATGACGAGTCGTCGAACAGCGAGTCCATGGCGCCACGATCGTTGTTCGCTGCTCGTTTCAACCAGATTGCGTACGCTCGTTGCAGCGTACGATCGAATTCGGCGGCGGTCGTGTACGTGCGTTTGTTCAACGGATCGTCGACACTGCCACGTTTGAATCCCTCCACCGATTGTACGAAATAAACAGCGAGTCGTCTAACGATCTTGTAGTAATTCAATCGATCGCGATCCGAGCGAAAATCCCGCAATAGACAAAATTTGGTCGCGTTCGGATCCTCAACGTCCAACGCGAACACACAGTGCACGCGATCACCCGGACTGTAACCGTACCGTTCGATCTTGGCTTGAATGAAACTGGCTTCCGATCCGACCACACTGCGCGGATTGAGCGCCAGATTGAAAGCGAACGCTTTGACGCCGTGCGACGCGTAGTAACGACGCGAACATCGCTATGAAAAACGCCACTTGATCCTCGATCACTAGTCGGCAACGAGCCACCTCGGGACGCGTCGCGAGGATACTCGCGACATTGCGCTGCAACGTGTTCACCGTACGTTTGACGAATTCCTGGGCGTTTTTCTCGAATCCTTTGGTGACAAAACGGCCTCGCGCGAGCTCCAGCGTTTTCCAGTATTTCTTCTTGCCCATTACGCTGCACGTTTCCACGCTCGAATCCTCCAAATCGATAGCGATCTGTGGGCAATTCTAGCGTCGAAACGTTCGATTGATCAGTCACACTATGAGCGCCTCGTACTCTCGTTGCTGATCAGCGTCTATGGCGTTGAATTTTGGTCCTTTGTTGAGATCCGAGACATCGTCCGCTCCTTCGGGCGACGATTCGCGCAGCGTCGACACGCACAGGATGAGCCCGTCCATATCGCGGTATATCACGTCGCATCGAATCTCGCGACGCGACAACGCGACACCGTCATCATCACCGTTGTCGCCATTGACCACGCGAATAACCGATATCGGGGAACGCGCAACAACCGCGGGTAACGCCACTTCGCATATCCAGGCGGTTTCGCGAAAGGTCCTTCGCGACAACAGGGTCACGGCGGCGGCCACTTGCGGCGAATACACCACGCTGCGTTTGTAATTCAGGTATCCATACATAGAATTGGCGACCACTTTGCACATCTTCTCCTTACAGCCGAACACACGTCGCTGAAACACGTCGTCTGTCGCGCGCATCTTGACTTTGTAGCGCTTTCGCATACGCAGATAGTGACTCCACAGGGAACATACACTCAAACGCAAAAAACCCGGTACACTAAAAATTTGGGAAAAAATTACAAAATTTCAAATGATCATAACTTGGTAAATAATGAAGATACAAATATGCGCAGAAATGCAAAATGAAGCTTGAAACGTCCTCTTTAAGAATATCTGAATGGCAATTATGCTCGGCCATTTTTCTCAAAATGGCGGATGATAAAGTGAGAGGATGCAAAATTGATAATCAAAGGTCCGTGTTTGCGATGGTGCATGGTGTGCATCAGGTATCGCAGCGTAATGGGACCAAATGCACATGAAAGTATAGAGTGTTATCTTTAAAATGCTACTTTACCGAGCTCGATGTGATCATTTTTCACTGAGTTGTTCCAAATTTTTCTAAAAATGCGGTTTTCTTGTTAAATTTGCATAATTCAGTGAATAAGTATCGCATCAAGCTCTATAACGAAGTATTTTAAAGAAAACATTTTATACTTTTAGGTACTTTTCGTCCCATTGAGCTGCGACACTTATTTTGCTCCATGCGCCGTCGCACGCTCGAACCTTTTTTTAGCAACTTTTCATGTTCTCCTTTTTATTACCCGCCATTTTGAAAAAATATCGTTGCGCACAATTTCGATAAATCTTTCGAAAAGTACGGTTTCAAAGCTTTCAAACCGTTTCTGAAATTTGCTGCTAGGATATTTAGGTGTCGAGATATTCAATTTCGAATTTGGAACAAACGTCGATTCAGTGAGGCTTAAGGGGCTAAGAGGCTCTGCGGTTCGTTTGGCTCTTTCATAATTTCAATAGCCGCGTTCATTATTCTCTATACAATAATTTACACAATTTTGCGAATTGGAAATTTAATTTTTATCAAAAGTTATCATTCTTTACCCTTCAGTTACGCATGATCACTGTGGTATACACTTTAGTTCGCGAAGCTGTCCCTAGCTCTCTACCTTCTTCGTACGATTGGCCATTATGGTACACAGCTTGAATATGCTCTTCAGGATCGCGCCTGAGTTCGCGGTGACCCCGCGCGCGGGAGTCGCTGGACGCCACCTGAACGTCGAAATTCCCTGGCGCTCCTAGTCCACGGAGCCGCCGTGACGCGGCGATCTGGGTTGTCGCGCGCGCGAGCCCTTCGGCTCGCACGCGAGTTCGAGCTGCTCAGGGCATATAAGAGTGCTCGCGGAGACGATCCGAGATTGCCTTCGTACAGCTTTTGGCCTTCGTACGGTCCACCGCCGATAGTGGCACTATCTCTTGTACGCTGGACTTCGCGAGTTTGTCAGTACGCCGGGCTTACGTTCTGGCTTGACTGAGATTCTGTCGGTGCGCCGGGCTTTAACGCCTGGCTTGACTGGATTTTTCTTAATGTATGTGCCAAGACAATAAACAAAGACAAACAATTTTCCTTTTCCGAACATGTTCACTCCGATAAGCGCTGCCTCGTGCGACTTTTCTTTTTCCGTGATCTTTTCCTTTCGAGGCGCGTTGCTTCGTGCAACTTCATCAATTTAAACCATAATTGATTGTTTCGCATCGAAATTATTGCGTCGATTATGGCGACGATAAATCCTGAAAAGGCTGCTCAAGTTATTGCTTTAATTGAAGATGGCAGAAATCGAAGGTACGTTGCTCAGGCACTTGATTTGTCAGTGTCAACTGTGCAACGTGCTTATGCCAGGTACTTACAAATCAATTCTTTCCATAGAAGGCCTGGTTCGGGACGTCCTCGATGTACCAATCACAATGATGACCGATTTATTGTTTCAAATTCGTTAAGAGACAGACATCGAACATCTGTTCAAATTAGAAACAATTTAAGGATGTCCGCAACATTAATGTATCCGTTAACACCGTTCGGAGAAGATTAAAGGAACAAAATCTGCTTTCGCGCAGGCCAGCAGCTGTACCTTTGCTTAAATGTCACCATCGCGTAGCTCGACTCAATTTTGCAGTTGAGCATAGAGACTGGACTTACGCAGACTGGAGCAAAGTACTCTTTAGCGATGAATCTCGTTTTTGTGTCTATTCTCCAGATGGACGAGAACGAGTTTATCGTCGTAGTGGAGAACGATTTGCAGACTGTACGATAAGTGAGAGGCATAGCTATAATGGAGGCTCTGTAATGATTTGGGCAGGAATTTCATCTAATGCTCATACAGATCTGCACTTTTTTGACAAGAATATGAACGCAGACGTATACGTGGAAGGCATACTCATTCTGTATGTTGTTCCGTACGCACCCTTCATCGGAGAGAACTTCTTGTTTATGCAAGACAATGCTCGACCACACACTGCGAGAAAAGTGCTTGATTTCTTCGATGAAGTTGGCATAAATCGACTCGATTGGCCAGCAAATAGTCTAGATTTAAATCCAATCGAACACTTATGGGACAACCTCGGCAGGAAAGTACGAAATCACGTACCTGCTCCTCAGTCACTGCGAGAACTGCGAATAATTCTCGAAAACGAATGGAATACAATTACGCAGGATGAAATTAAAAGACTAATAAGGAGTATGCCTGATCGTATGAATGGGGTAATACGCGCACGAGGCAGTCATACCCACTATTAGTACACACACACAGCAGGGAGGGTTTGGAGTCATTAATTACTGCAGGAGTGACGAACTGCGGGGTCCTTATCTCTGCTGTAACACGACACACACACACACACATACACAACACACCACAAGGAGGGTGTGAAATCTTGAAATACTGTGGAGCTGACGAACCACGGGGTCCTTATCCTTGTGGTATACAAACACACACACACACACACACACACTACATACAATGGGACTTTTCCTACCAGTAAGACTCCATGCGGTTTATATTGGGAAGACTTACAACCATAATTTGAGCTAATGACAGCGGTATCTTAAAACGCAATTCATCTTTATTACATAATATCAATTACGCAAAATGAAGAACCTAAATTGAATTTTACTTTCATTTCCCTGGCTTTCAAAATAATAAATGCAAATCATTGAATATATTGTGCAGGTTATGTAAATTATTATATAGAGAAACATGAACACAGCTATTGAAATTATGAAAGAGCCAAACGAACCGCAGAGCCTCTTAGCCCCTTAAGCCTCGCTGAATCGACATTTGTTGCAAATTCGAAATTGAATATCTCGACACCTAAATATCCTAGCAGCAAATTTCAAAAACGGTTTGAAAGCTTTGAAACCGTACTTTTCGAAAGATCTATCGGAATTGTGCGCAACGATATTTTTTCAAAATGGCGGGTGATAAAAAGGAGAACATGAAAGGTTGCTAAAAAAAGGTTCGGGCGTGCGACGGCGCATGGAGCAAAGTAAGTGTCGCAGCTCAATGGGACGAAAAGTACCTAAAAGTATAGAATGTTTTCTTTAAAATACTTCGCTATAGAGCTTGATGCGATACTTATTCACTGAATTATGCAAATTTAACAAGAAAACCGCATTTTTAGAAAAATTTGGAACAACGCAGTGAAAAATGTTCACATCGAGCTCGGTAAAGTAGCATTTTAAAGATAACACTCTATACTTTCATGTGCATTTGGTTCCATTACGCTGCGATACCTGATGCACACCATGCACCATCGCAAACACGGACCTTTGATTATCAATTTTGCATCCTCTCACTTTATCATCCACCATTTTGAAAAAAATGGCCGAGCATAATTGCCATTCAGATATTCTTAAAGAGGACGTTTCAAGCTTCATTTTGCATTTCTGCGCATATTTGTATCTTCATTATTTACCAAGTTATGATCATTTGAAATTTTGTAATTTTTTTCCAAATTTTTAGTGTACCGGGTTTTTTGCGTTTGAGTATATTATAGGCCGGTCGTCGTTCACCGTGGCGCTTCGACACCACGAGAATCCGTCGTCGTGTCGGACCGACGCTGGACTCGATCATTTCGCGCGCGTTCGAGAACTCGACGCCTTCGTACTATCCGCCATGACGTCGAACGACCGCCGCTGCGAGCGAGTTTCGACCGCGAATCGTGACGTGTAACGTGACATATCATCCTCGGCCATCGCGTCGTCGTCCGCGGACTCGATCAGCAGTTGACCGGTGCTTTTGCGCGATGAAGAGTCCGCTGGTTCGTAGTCGAAGCATCTCACCAATCCGTCGCGTATGGTTCGATCCAACAGAGTCTCGTCGTCGCCGTGAATCTCCAATAGATGATCGCAGGTCAACACGTAAACCGTCTCCATTGACAGTTCGTACTGGCATCCGATCGACGGGTAGAACGATGCGAAGTCGATACAAATCGATCTCCTGCAACAGGACAAGATCGAACGTTCAAACGACGATCGTCGCGCGTTCGTCGTCCTTCTCGATCGGACATTCACGAGTAATGATTGGGCGCTGCCGAATTGATGCCTCCGATGTACACCTTGTCGTCGTCGATGCGCATCAGTCGCAATTGATCGTACACCGGTGGCAATGCTGTACGACCGGTCCTCGTTGACAGCGTTGCATCGTTGATCACTCCTTTCTCTTCGTCGCTATCGCGCGGACGTTTACCGCGAAACCATCGACTGACCTCCCGCGGTGAGCGAGGCGCGACCAGTGATCTTTCGTCGCCGTTGCATCCGCGGTTCGCCGACGGCATCGCGAACAACGAGTGATCGTTGCACCGAAATGGCAGTACAACGTTGCTGCATTGCAGAGCACGCACCGCGAAGGCGTTCAGCAAAAGTCTACTGTTGCCCGAGTGCGACGAATCGAGTAACGTGGCGTAAAAGTGTCGCGAGTACAGAGCTATCGTCGGCAAAAACGATAGATTTTGCATCAGATGGTACACCGCGGTGCAATCTTGCAGATTGTACAGTGCCACGCGCAACATGTTAACGCCGCGATCGATATCGAGCGTATCGAAAGCCGAGCCGGAATCGAACATTTCGCTGCCACCGTCGCGATCAAAGCACAATCGGCGAATCATCACCGCGTCAAAGTTCATCTTTTCGCGCCGAGAACGTTCCGTCAAAGAACGTTCAGCCGCCTCGTTGGCGCCAAAGTATCTCGAGACGTTCTTCAGCGCGATCGAGCCCACTTGTGAGAGATATTGCGCCTTCACGTGCAGCATCAGATCGAAACTCACTTGGGTCGCGGCGAATCTCGGCTCGCGATGCATCGTAAGTGCTCGAAACGCGTGATCGTAGAGTCCGTAGTACAGCGCACGGTTCACCAAGAACGTGTAATCGTACTGCCAACTATTGTAGCCCACGAGAATGCACGCCACGCGAGCAGCGTCCGTCGGATCGTCCAATCAGATCGACGAAGAACTCGTTGCTCAACAGCATCTCCAGCGCGTTGAGCAGAAACGCTCGTTCGTCCCGATAAAACAGCACCGTCGCGCGCGACATGCCACATTGAGCGCGCAACGTGCGCTGCACTTGTCGTTCGTAGTGCACCGCCAACGGACATACCGCTCGCGCAGCCATGATCGCGTTGTTGACGTTGTTACTATCGAGCGTTGTTTGCACCATGACTCGTCACCCGTCGCGCGTTATATACCAATCGCTCGCTGACATCGAGGCGAACGGAAGAATGCCGCTCGCGACCGATTCGCCGGACGACTGTCCGCATCGACACTGCGTGATAGAATACGTGCGAATGCAGAGACTGCCCGATCTATTCTGGCAACGTCTCGAGACGTACGGTTTCACCGATCTCGAAACTATAAAGAGATTGTTGCTCGGTTGCAAACATCGTTTCGCCGTTCTCACACCGAGCGATTCCGGACTGCGCGATTTGGAGCGAATCAGTGTGAACGCGTGTTCGAATTTAGGATATTCTGGGTTCAATGACGCGTACCTTGTGCGGAACTTAGCGAACGACTGGAATCTGTATCTGTTGGATGACAAGGGAGACAAACCGTACCGAACGGTGTATCGCGTGCTCGACGAGGCTATACGAGCTCGATTGTTGGCCGACGTCTTTCACTCGTCGTTCGACACTTGACTGGCGTTGTATCGCGCGCCCGCGAGGACGATCGAAAATCGAGAGGTATCGACTCGCGACGACGAAGTCGCTGATGTGATTCAGCAGTGGACGTCCGCATCGTCGACGCACGGTAACGAATCGATCAACGAGGAGTACTATGCGACGTGGTGCCACGGTCGCGAAGGTGCGATGGCTAACGGTGCGGATACGAAGCGAGAATTCGTTCTGGATCTGGACGTCGGGGTTTCGAGAGAAGTGGCCCTGGGACTGTACGCGTTAACGTCTCCAACTGGATGATCTATCCGGTTGAACGCTTTGGCCGAGTGGTACGTGCGAGTCGACGAAGTGTCCGATCGGTCGCTGCGCGCACTGATCGTCGACGAGATAGATGGCAGTCATCGCGACCGTCGATCTTTTCTCGGGTCACCGGTTCGATCTGATCAATGGCGCGTCGAAACTCTGCAATCGAAATTCTTCGAGTTCGTCGATCAGCGACGACCGTCGAATCACGTGTACTCGCTGCGCGGGATTGCGCTCAACGAGTTGGCCTCGTATTTTGGATTCGGCAATCACATGCACGGCGAGGTGCTCGGTCGCGATCACACGTATCCGTTCGCTTCGGTCGAAGTAGTAGACGATGACGTAAATTTTCCGTTGTATGTAAGATTGAGCACGAGTTTCCGTATTCTGTTGGATGCTACGTTCGCTCTAATGAACGCGTGGCGACTCGTGCCACATCTCGCGTCGTGAACGCTGGCTGCGCTCGAGCGATCGCCCGATGTGCGATGTTGCTCGATGGAACGTTTGATGCGCGAATTGGCGCAATGGCGATCGTTGCTCGATACGTTTCCTAGGAACGGTTCGGCGTAACGCCGACGCAGAATTCATTCGGGCGCGACGGTGGACACTCTAGACTAGAGCGACTGCTGCGGCGTTCGTGGCGGCGCTACTCGCCTCGTCACTGCTGACCGAACCGACCGGACATTCGCGTAGCGCGCTCGACCGCTGTTCGGTGTCGTCGATTATGTATAAACTACCGATCTGCAGCAAGACGCGTAGCATCGTCTTCATCGCCTAACTCATTAGAATCTGCGACACAAAGAAGAGATGGAGCGCCAGAACGAACACCGGCGTCCGTCTCAGCCACGGATTATCCATCGCGATACTTATCGTCGCTCATATCTTATGTTGCGTTTGAGCGCGACGAATGCGCGTACATTTAATCGCGCGAGCAAAAGCGAACGGAGTTTGTAACGGCCGAACTCCGCGGTTCGGTCGCTGCTACGCGTTTCGCGCGGATAATGCTCGTCGGAGTCCGGATTCGAGGAGGAGTAAAGCAGCGAGACACTTGACAATGGCAATCGAAATAACTTAGCTTTATTGTATGCTTACTGGGATACAAGAGTTCGGCCCCGAAGGCGGTGTCGCGGGTTGCGTCTATAAGGCGCGTCAGTACGGTACGGTGCGGTGCGGTGAGCGGTACAAGCGCTCGTACGGACGGATAGGCCGCGCGGAAGGCGGGGCCTATTACGCGACGCGTGTAGACGGTAACGACGGTAACGGCGCGGTGATCGGTCTCGCTTCGCGACGCTGGGCGTCTCGGACAATTATCGCCCAATACTCGTCTCGAAATCGCTCGCGTATAAATGGTCGCCGGGCCGGAGATTTCGATTCTCGGTCGAACGTACGCACACGAGTCGCGGGATACGCGAAAGGATTTCGTCCGTCGGGGCCGAGGACTCTCGACAGAGAAGGCGTACGCACCTTCCCTTTTCCCTACGTTCGCGGAGGAAAGCGACCAAGTGCTGCGGACACTCAGCGGAGACGGCGGACACACCGTCCCGGGTTCTTGGTCGCTAGACGGATCGCCTAAAGGCTGAGGACGCTCAGCGGAGTTCGCCGACGGACGAACCCCTGATTCCAGGCAATGGGTAAAGGCGAGAGACTGTCGAGTACGCTCGACTGAGCACGCGCACACACGAGCCTAGGAAGACGGGAGACGGCCACGTATCGAGTACGCTCGATCGAGACTGCGGACGCACAATCCCGTTTGCTTAGTCGCCGGTCGGGTAGTCGGAATACGGAAATCAGAGCGAAACGGTCCGGATATTCTCTCTTTCGGCATGAAGCGTCTAGATCGAATCGGCGGTACGGATCGGTCTGGTGACTAGAAGCTCGATCGCCGCCGATTTTATAGTTGATCGCGCTACGATTGATACGGCGGCGATCGAGCGGCGCGCCTATCGGCGCGAGGCACGGTGACGGCGCGTGATCGCGGCCGCGCGCGCTAGCGGCAGCGCGTGATCGCCGCGGCGCGCGATAGCGGCGGCGCGATCGTTTCGGTACTTTAGGGTGGCGCAAAGCGCCGTTCTTCGGCCCGACAGGTGGTCGGTCGGGCCGGTAGTAACGAAGTGCATCTGCGCCTCGTTACAAGTTCTTGCCGATTCGAGCATTGAATCGGCGTTTCTACGAACGGACGAAGACAACGCGACCGAAAAAACGCTAATCGTTAACGCAGTGACATTACGCACCGAGATAAAATCGTCGAGTCGAGTCGAGGCATCATGACCGCGATTGCCGGTTTGACCACCTCAGTGTTCGTTGTCGTCACGTTGCTGTCGTCGACACTGGCGAACGATTTCGTTCGCGTGTTGCCGCGAAATCAGCGAGAGTCATCGGTCGAACGCCGAGACGTTGAGTCGCGATCGGCGATAGATCTCGACGATGCAAAATTCGTCGACTCGAAACGGTGTCCGGTGGATGCGAACGACTGTCGTCGCCATCTCAGACCGCACGGCATACCAGAGTCTCTCTGGCGGTACTTGCAACGTTACGGAATAACGAATCGACCGGCCGTCGAGAGACTGTTGCTCAATTGCGCGCATCGTTACATCGTTCTCACGCCGACCGATTCGCATGCGCGGCGCTTGTTGAATCGTACGGCGAATTCGCGTCGGACCATTGATGACAGCGGAAGCGTTCGGATGAAGGAATCTGGCCGAAAATTGGCGTTTGTATCTTGTGGACGATCGGACCGGGTTGGATTTCAACGATGTTGGTGCCAGAGAGTACCCGGTGTATTCGGTGACGGACGAGACGATGCGCGTGCAATTGTTGAGCGATGCTTTTCACTTGGCTCTCGATCGGTGGTTAGCACGAGGTCCCGGATCGGACGAACGAAGAACAGTTCCCGACAGCACCGTCGTTGCCGAGGCCATTCGACATTGGCTGTCTACGCCAACGCGTTGTGCGATCGACGAGGTGCGCGCTGCATGGTGCGACGATCCAGATCTCATATCGAAGGACTCTACGTTGCGGGAACGAGTCGCGTTCGAACCAGATCTCGATATAAGAGTGACCAAGAAGTTGCCGGACGAGGTATTCGCCTTAACGTCCTCGATGTCTATCAGATTGAACGGCAACGCGAATTGGTACGTGCAACTCGAGGATGTGACAGATGCGTCGTTGCGCGCGATAGTCGTCGAGGCGATGTCCGCGAGCAGAAACGATGATCGAACGGACGCGACGAAGTGAGCTATACTTGGCGATCCGTTCGTGTGGAACGAGTGGTTGAATGCATACGCCAACACCCATTCGCACCGTTGGTTTCGCGAGAACAAACAACGACCGTTGGTCAACTGTCCACCGTGTTCGTTGCACGCGGTAGCGTTGAACGAACTGGGCGAGTACTTTGGTTTCGTCGACTACAACAAAGGATATCCCGGGATAGCGAACACCAACGACGAAGAGGACGGTTTACCCTCGTACACGAGATTACCCGTTAACCTTCGCGTTCTGTTCGAAGATGCGCTCGCTTGCCCGCGTCTGTCCAACTTGTTCGATCGGTCGTCGCGCATATTGTGTCGTTCGACGAAACGATTGGTGCGCGAGTTGATGCGGTGGCGTCTGCTGCTCGATTCGGTTTCCCATCAAACAGTGACTTCCGACCGATCGCTCGCTTCGCGACACGTCGCGTAAAAACGTACACTGCATATCAATGTAAAAGGGATGAAGGAAGGGAACATTGACAATGCTCTGTGAGAAATGCAATAAAGGGGTATACGAAACAAAATCTGTTTATTTCAATTCCTGTGATTCCTTTCTCCTCGAAGTCGCTTCGTAAGAACGATCGGTGGAAGGTGCAATGTGTACAAAAACATAAACAGTATCTATGGAACGTAAGCGTTCATGGATTCGCCGTGAACCACGGGCAATAGATCGCTCGGATGTGTGTTCGTCAAGGCTCTGTCCATATTTCGCAAATGACTGAGTAGAGTCAGATTCTGATTGTACAATCGACCGACGGTGTTAACGTCTTCGCGCTGTTCGAACGAATCGATCACTTCCGTCGGTAAACCACGATCGTTCGATATCGAAATTATGGTACGATCGCTGTCTCTCCAACGTTCATCTTCGTCGTAGTATTCAACCGGTGCTGTGGGTAAAACAGACAACGACGGGGGCAATGACGACGATCGAACGGTGACGGCTCGAGATTCGCTTCCATCGTCGTCGCGACGTCGTTCAAATCCGATCAATCGCGATGTGGAATCATTGACGCACGCTTCCTCATCCTCGTTGTCATCGATCGTGTTCTCCGTTTCGTTTACGGGTAATACCACGTTCACGCAAGTGTACAAATCGTCTAAGTACGAGTGATTCAATTGACGCAAGACCTCGGTCACTTCGATCACATTCTGATGCAGTATGTCGAGCGTGTACAAGAAACGCACCGTCGCACGACAGACAGATCTCCATTCGACTGTGCGGCAATGTGATCAGTAGTACAATCGCTGGGTAGCCAATTTGCCGTTTGAAGTCGAAGATCCCGTACTGATTGTCGGGATCCAAACGTACGTACGGAATCGGAATCTCGCCACCTAGATCCACGCATCTCGTTGACGTTGCGACATTGTTTGCAATCGCGCGCGAACGACCACGAGGATTGGAAAATCTCACCATCGTCAGACTACCGGGTAGATTTTCTTTCGCCAAGTGATCGTGCAACCACCGCGCGAATACGTGATACGAGCCACGCGTTAAACATTCGTCCAGTGCGTACACTATGCACGTATCGAACCGTGAACTAATCTCGGTACCACTCTCTCGTTCGGAACGCTTTTTGTCGTTTTATCGTTCAGAGTCGGACGACGAACGCTTGTCGATTGAGAATCAGAATTTTCGGTTTCTTCGCGAGCATTGTTCGTCTCGTCCTCGTCCGATTCAAAAAATTCGTCGCCGAAGTCATCGCCGGTCTCGGTGCGAGTTGACGATTCTTTCGCAACGATCATTGTCGCGGTGTTTCTTATTCCATTTGAGAATTGTTAAGCGCGAAACGGATCATGATATCAGACGTTCGTACCTCGCGCATTATCGACGATGTACGAGGAAGCGGTTTTTCCTTTTCGCAAAAAATGCAATTCGCTCGTTCGATATTGTACGCCGACGCTACACTCGACGACAGCGGACGATGTTCGATCGCAAGAACTGTACGCGCCGAAACGGTTAACGATCAACTCGTTCGCGCCAGACGAATGACGTTCGATCTGACAGGATCCGTGGAATCGAGACTGGACAAACGACCGCGAGTGAATCGCATAGACATTATGAACTGCGGAATCGACAGCACGTGGAATCTATTGCGACACGTGTACATGTCCCGAGAAGCGTTCGACGAACCGGCGTTACCGGTCGAGATTCACGCCGGTATGTCAAACTACGAGAGCGACACTGATTCGTCGGAACGACCGGTGCCGCAGCAACTCATGTACTCGACGGAACACTACTATGGCAAAGGGCGCTCAGAGGGATATGTGCTATTGTGCGAATCGTGCACTACTGCAGAATTGAACGTCGCACAGATGAAGAACGATTCGTTTTTTCTGCCGTTTAATAACTGTGACACCATTGTACCATTCGTGTTTCAAACGCCTTTGATATGGCTTGGGTCACTCGGCACGATCGTAGGTTTCGCGCTGAGTACGCAAGCGTTCAATTCGTTCGTTTTTGCCTAGTTCGTACCAATAATAGCTTTCGTTTTTACCGCGGTGTACAACCGTACGGTTTTTGATACGCAGGACCGTCAACGATGCGAACTGCGAAGATGCGAACACGTTAATGTCATGCTTCGAACGATCGCATCCTCGCTCTGGGATTAACAGCGAGAGTACTTTCACAATGACGATCGCTAGATCCGCATTTGTGAATTCACTGATGGATCACGAATGTCGAACGTAAAATGAATACATAGCTGTACTGTATTGAACGGAGGGTGCGACGCCGTCTACGTTCATTTCGTAATTGGATCGAGCAACTTAAAGAAAATAATACGTGTTCGATTCGAACATACACGTACTCAAGCTTTATGCGGTATTGACAATATCGCACGAGTTCGTGCAAAATATTACGATACTACAGAAAGTTTTGAAACAAAAAGTGATGTTGCTATTGGGCCCTACCTACCCGAGACGCGAGCTAAACGGACAGTGAACACTGTTTTTGTTGGTGTTCAAAGTTCAAAGTTAACTAGAGAGAGAGAGAGAGGGAGAGGGAGAGAGAGAGAGAGAGAGAGAGAGACAGAAGATAATGTGTGTGCGTTTGTTCAAAAATGTATTGTCGAAAAGAAGGAAATGGGATACTGATGAACGATTATGATTGACAAAAAACGTTTCGAACGAGACGATACACGATCGCGCATCGCGACGACGTTTCACGCGACGTCGACGACTGACGATATGAAATTGGTTCATTGCGGAACAGGTGGATGTGGAAACTGTCACTGTGCGTTTGTGTGTGTGTGTGAAGAAACAGAAAGTCCTGAAAAATTGTCAAATTAATAAACAAGATGACAAATCATGTCATTCATCGGTGATCATCTTTTTTTGCCTACCTACGGCAATTGTTATACTTTTGCCTGCCTGCGACAACGAGTAAACCTTAATTTTATCGAACCGTTGTATCTCGATGCATCGGCCCAACCTAAATGTACAATAGACATAAAGAGATAGATAAGAAAGCGATAGATCGATGAAGTAGCGTGTAAAGTTCTTTGTGTAGGGACGAGGAAGTGGGATACCGATGAAACGATTATGATCGACAAAGAAACGTTTCGAACGAGACGATACACGATCGCGCATCGCGACGACGTATCACGCGACGGCGACGACTAACGATATGAAATTGGTTCGTTGCGGAACAGGTGGATGTGGAAACTGTCACTGTGCGTTTGTGTGTGTGTAAAGAAACAGAAAGTCCTGAAAAAATTGTTAAATTAATAAACAAGCTGACAAATCATGTCATTCACCGGTGATCACCTTTTTTTGCCCACGTACGACAATTGTTATACTTTTGCCTGCCTGCGACAACGAGTAACCCTTAATTTTATCGAAACGTCATAAGAATTATATGAAGCGGTTTAAGCCAAAAAAAGAAATGCGTGCGGAAATGTTGAATATTGAACATATACAAAAAAGGAAATGGGATGAAATGAAACGATGCTACTAATGGTAAACTGACAAATTAACGTTTCGAACGACGATACGCGACCGCGTAACGCGACGACGTTCAACGCGACGACGACGATTGCGAATTGATGATCTGGGATAAGGTTAGAAATGTGTGTATACCATACGTGCAAAAAAGCAGTTTTAGCAAAAGCAAGAGCAGATAAATAGTCTAAAATTATATCTATAAAATAACAAATATTCGCTGAGTACCTGTGTCCAGTTGTTCCGTTCGAACGAGTGCTCATGCGCCAAATACTGGATATATACATTAGCGAACGTTTACCGTCGGAACGAGCCGCGAACGCGCGCCCCTCTCCCCCCCGGTACGGTCACGCAGTCGGACGACCCTCGCGATCACGATCCGCCAGCGCGCGACCTGGACCTTTTCCCAGCGTTATCACCGACCGGCCGATCCGATGTTCGGCGAGTACGCGTGTGTTGCCGATCGTGTCGGAAAACGACTTCGTCACCATAAGACGACGCCTCATCGAGACTTGAAGTCCAACGGGGGACATGCGAGCTCTTGATTGGAGGACTTACTGTCGTCCGTGATAGAACCCGGCGTTATAGCCGAACGATCGCGCTCATCGCATTTGAAGCCGCTCGAGTCGTGGAACCAAATCGGTGTCCGGAAACCCCTTCGTGCGATCCAAGAGCCGTTCGTCCGCGTTCGCTCGCCCGAGAGCTGAGCTACGACCGTGTTCTCACGAGAGAACGCGAACGCTGACGTACGAGAGAGAAAGAGGAGCTCCCGACGCGGCGACCGAGCCGCGAACGCGCGCCCCTCCCCCCCCCCTGGTACGATCTCGCCGTCGGACGACCCTCGCGATCACGATGATTCTTATCTAGTCTATGGCGCAGGACTACACTCGTTCGAAAGGAGCACCGAGAGCACAGTGTTGATCGGAGGTTTCAGCGAGCCTTATATAACCCTTATTAAAACGTGATAGAAGGGGGAATTGAGATCAATGAGATTAACAACGCTCGACTTAACACTCAGACATTGTGCTACGCATCAATGCGCGTGACACGCGAGAGCGACTCGTTATCTTCGCTCGATTGAACATTTAAGCGACGCGAGAGCGAATCGTTATTTCCGCTCAAGCGCGCGGTGAGTTGTCGAATGTTGTTATCTTTTGGCCTCAAATGGATTCGTTCACACGAATTGCTACGTGCGACCGAGATAACGCTCAACGCGCCTGACGTGACGACCGGACTTTTGAGTTTTTTCGCGACTGTGTCGCGTGGTGAGAACATCGCGTCCGATGACTATCCGTCCACGAGCTCTCGTCTCAGCAATATGATCTTTGCCGCTCATGAGGCGCGTGTTCGCTTGTACGAAGCAACGAAAGATGCTCATCGCGTTATAACGATCCTGAGACTGTACGGCTTCGTCGACATTAACGCGATAGCATCAACTGAGCTCTTAACACAGTCAAGGTTCGACGCGACGAAGAATCATCGTTTTCGCAACGTTGATATTGTTCGGTCGTACAACGAATCGCACGAATCGATTATCGACGATAACATCGGCGTGTCGAAACGGACGGAGCGAGCGATCGAAACGATGATGCGCAATTTGCGACGATTGATTCGCGAAAAAACTGACAAATATTTCGATCTTCGACAAACCGCGAACTCGTTGACCAGCGAAATCGTCAATTTGAACGTCGTGTACAACAAGGAGCTTGATCGAGCGCGAGCGCAATACGGCGAATGGTTCGAGCGTGAAGGTATCATTCTTTCGAAACAGCGTCTCGATTTGATGCACGAAACGAGCAAATTGTCAGAATCGACGAACGAATTGGCATCTCTGTTGAACAGTACAGACGACTCGGTGCGACTCGTCGTTCAATGTAAAACCGTCGAATTGGAGCGAGCTGTGACTGCGGATGAAACGCTCAGATTAGCGGTTTTCGAAAGGGAGCGCGCCGAATTGGTAACGCAGAATCGATCGCTCGAGAGCGAAGATTTCACGAAAGCGAAGGAACTGGGAAATATCGCACGGAGCATAGACGAAATCGCGACGAAAGTGCGAGAGTTGATTTCTCGAGTCACCGTCAAACTCATCGCGTCACTAAGGCGACGTCGTCGGTCGCTCGAAACGCTGCAAAGCGAGGTGACCGAAGCGATCGAATCGAAAACTGTGCATCGCACGGTTCTGCTCCAATATCGACAAAACTCGTCCGATCGATATCGCTTGATCGAAAGTATGAAAAACGTATCGTATCCCATGGTGATCGATTGTGAAACTGCTGAAAACGCGTCGACAGTTGTGCAACGGTCATTGTCGACATTGGATCATGCGAGCCATGCACGTTCGTTACTGGCGCAACAATCGCACTAATCGTTTCGATGTTGCGCATATCACATTGAACTGTCTGATCACGTGTCTATATTTTTACGGCACGACGATACGATTCCTCGACGTCGTGGATTCGTGGTATCGAACGATGCACCATTCCGACAACATCTCTCGTGTTGTGAACGAACTGTACGAGACGCAACGACGGTTGTTCGTCTCGCGAAGCGAAAGAAACAGCGACGACGATGGCGCGATCGCGTTTGATATGATTCAACTCGATTTGAGACTCGTTCCGATCTCGGTGTTTAACGCCGTCATGTCCTTCTTCAGAGCGCGACAATCGCGCGAATGCGACGCGAATCCTGCGAATGGAGATAAGGGTGAAAAAGAAACGCTGGAATCAAACTGCGAATATTTCTCTCTTTTTATTCATAGAATGCTCAGAGCGCAACGCACGCCTTAGTACTTGTGGGTACCATGAATTTCGACTCGACTCGATCTATGTACGTCGTCGAGTCGTCGAAAACCAGCGACTTTGGTCGTTTCGTCGAAGTCGCGGCAACGACCGATCGCGACGGTATCGACGTGTCACAATCGCACAACGTTCTCTCGCTATCGTAGTACAGCAAACAGCAAGCTACGAAGGAGATGATCAGCGCGATCAGAGCAGACAACGCCATGACCAGCCACACGAAAGGTGCCGCTGAGGCACCTAACGCCGCGGTAGCAGCAGCCCCTACGATATCATCCAGAGTGGTGATCACGGACATGTTTAGCTCAGATTCACGTAGCGTCGCTTCACCAACTCGTTGTCGGCGTTTACAAAGTAACGCGACTCGTAATAATAGTCGATGCCGTTTCTTACCGTCGACGTATCGTATCGTTTCGACAAGAACATGGACGACAATGTGTTCGTATCGACGACACAAAACTTCGTAGTCGCACAGGGACAAAGTCGAACGAACGTCACGCTTTATCTTCCATTGCAAACGAGACAGATCGATTACTGCAGGGATCGGAAGCAAATGGATCGACGAGGCGAACATCGACTCGATGTCGGCATGATCGCGACTAGTGAACGCGTAACCGTCTCGCCAGAACAAACTAACGTGCCCGGCGATTCGCTGACACACGACGCGATCGAGCATCGCGTATCGATCGTCGTACCCCGTCATTCGCAACCATTTGGCCGATTTGTGCATTTCGCGCGCTTTCGTCAACCAACACGCGGAATTCGCAACGTCGAATCTGTCATGGTGCACGTTCAAACTTTCACACTCGACCCTTCTCACCGCGAGTTCGCACGATAGAATCAGCGCGAAAGGACGCAAACAATCGTCGGATTGCGAATTGCACAATACACTTATCGGCGATAGCGTCTGATTGCGCGTAGTATTCGACAGTACCAACAGCACAATCAAACGATTGTTACGCTCGAAGCGCAGTAAGCACTGTCGTTCCTCTTCCTCTGCATCGTCGGTCGTCATCGTCATCGATTCGATGCTCCTCACCGCGATGACACTCTGCGACGATCGAACGTTCCGCGGATCGGTGTCATCGTGTCCGATCGTCGACGCGGTCACGACGAACCAGTCGAACACTATTTCGTACGACGATTCGTCATCCGTGAAGCAACCTTGACGTTGTTCGTAGGAACGCATCAATCTCCGAATCGCCGATTCCAACGCATCCGTCAAGCGCACGGCGTTTTCGTCGCGATTCGTTTCGCATCGTGCCAGTGTGATCGACGTGACCTCGGCCAACCACTTGCCGAAGGGACTGCTGATGAACAGCACATCGGTCTTGACGCTGTCGATCATCTCGGCCAAAACGTTAATCGATCTGCAGCGATAGCGAGCGCACAGAGTCTCGTACATGGCGACCCATCACGCCGTCGTCATCACGGTCGATCTCAAGGGACGATCCATCTCGTCGGCGAACGATCTGAACGGATTCGGGGTCCGATGTCGCTTTTTTATAGGACGACGCGACGACACGCGCAAACCTTCGAGTCTCTTCGGCGCCGCGTTCGCGTGTCTCGTCACATTTGTGTGACCATCTCTCTCTCTGTTTGTGTTATCATTGAGCGAGCTCGAACGTTACGGCCGCAAAAGACCCGTCGCGCTACGAAGAAATCACGCGAAGTTTCGTTCGCTGAAGTGATCTTTTCGCATGGCCCAATTTGACACTTCCAATCGATGCGATTCGATTCGAATGCGACTGAACGCGGTCAACGGTATATGCGTTCTCGAGTCGAACAACGGATACAGCCACATATCGCCGTGCAGATCAGTGTCTGGCAAGTGAAGCCACTGATGCTGAAGAGGACCGTCGATTCGCGCGATGGAAGACGCGTCGTCGGTACGTTTCAATCGATCGGCAGACAAACGATTCTCCAATGGGGCCTTTCGCCGATGTCTTATGCGCGCGATAACGCGACAACCGCTCGGAATCGACAACAGTATCGTGTTGATATCGTCGAACGCATTCTCGGGTCTATCGACGTCGTCCCGCTGTTGGATCAAGGTCTCTATCATCACGTCGTGCTCGTCACCGTACGCTCCTTCGTATCTGGCCGTGAAATTGTCCATCGATTGGCTGTTTTGGACGCCGCGAAATTTGTTCAATACGCGAAATGCTCCTTGAACGGTCGCGACGCCACCGTCGCTCGATTCATTCACCGGTGCACGACACCGTTACCGTTCTCGATTCGCCGCGCATGTTGTCGACCCACACGTATCGAGTTCCGTCCAAAAGCACCACGGATGTGACTTTGGCTTCGTACCAAAAGTGATCCACGTAAAACTCAGCGCCTGTCCTCTCGACCCCGGCCACCGAGGAAACGGTTTCGAGTTCGACAACGGCGTCGAAATCGAGGTTTCGATGTCGCGATTTCGCTGGTACGTAACACACCAACCCTCGTTCCGAATGATCGTCCAAACGACACATCAAATCGTTCGCGATGCCATTTGCTGATATGGCGCGAGTGTGATGTTTAGTGGGATATCTCATGAACCACGGCGGCGTAGCTGGTGGATTCCACGATTCGTCGGTATCAACGGTGAATCGTAGAACATATCGGCCGAAACGCTCGATCATCGTCAGCGATCCGGCCGATTCGCCGTGCGCGAAACTTTTGTTCCTCGTGGGCCGTTCGATGACTCGAGGATACGTTTCGAACGAATGAAACAGACACTCGGGCGGCATTTTGCAAAATTCTCGTCGTTCGGCCATTCGCGCTCGAGTGTATTCGCTCAAGTATCGAGACGCCGCGTTCTCGACGGCAATGCTCGCTCTCCGTTGCACCGTCGCGCACAGATGCTCTATGTGTCGCCATTTGTGAGCGATCAATGCCGGGTCGAAAGCGAAGCACACCGCGCGCAATTCTCCGTAACGCGAATCGCTTCGCGCTCGATCGTCCATGACTCGAACGTACAGCAGAATAATACCGGCCAAATAAGCCAGACCTTCTTCATCCGTGGCGTCGATGAACGCGGTAGCGCACATTGCCAGATCGCACGACAAGCGTATACGATCGACGGGTTTTTCCAGAGTTTTGTATCGATGCGACTGGTTGCTCTCCGTTTCGAATTCTTTGTACAATCGCCACATACGCGACAATACGGCGACTTCTCGATCTCGACGACGCGCCGTTCGCACAGCGAGAGACGAATTCGAGAACGCGCGATTGCCGTCTTGATCGTCGTTGGTCAATAGCATCTCGATCGATCCGCAACCTCCGGCTGTTGTTCCGTAGCGATCGTTGTTCGAACCGTTGATTAGAACCGAAGCGTTGAATTCCTCGGACACCGACACCTTGTCGTCCACGACCGCATTTCCGTCTCCGTGGATCGCTCGCGACGTCGAGAACCGGGCACTAGGTCTCGAAGTTCCTGCCATATCGCGACCAACGTGGGACCTATCTCGTTCGCGTTCACAGTCAAAACGGATCGGTCTCCGTCGATTAGACCGTAGTCCGTGCGTGGATCAAATCACGCAAATCTTACGCGATGGGCCAGCGAAGCCGTGTTCGTGAACACGACGTTGTTTCTCACGGTGATCGTTGCCTGTATCGCGGACGGAGTCTTCGGCGAAACTTCGGGCGAATTTTTCATCTCGGGTAACTCATTCGGCGACCGATCCCACGACAGCGCCGGTGGAACACCCGGTGTCGGTGTCAACGGGGTCTTCGCGCGCGGTGTCAACAGCGCCTGAACGGTCGTCAAATATGGCGCGTACGCGCAACCGATCAGACATATCGTCAACATGAGCAATATCATCGTTGCGCACGTTTTGTCTTATGAGAAACGACCTCGAATGGTCCGGCCGTTCGATCGTGCTTTATCGGCAAGTTGAGAACATTGGCACCATACGACCGCAATTCCCGCTCGATCGATTCTGCGTCGCATCGAGACACGGCGGTCGCGAGTTCTCGTATCTTGGCCGGTGCGAAGCGACGTCCATCGTTCGAAAAATCGCTCGATGACACACTCATCGTCCGACTCGAGATCAACAACGGAACGATTCGCTCGTAAGCATCTACCTGCTGCGTCGAGATGATCGCTTCGGCGCGCAAAAGCGTGAACTCCTCCGTCGGGTGGACGACGAGTCTAGGTGTCGCGGAGAAAGAACGAAACAGCAAGTATCGCTCGTCGTTTGTGATCGCTGAATGCCACGGTTTCAGCACCGAGAAGTTTCGAAAATACGGAATTATGGACCGTATCGTACGAGCGGTCGCGTTGCTCAGCGGCTCGTCGCATGCGTTGTCGTACCACGCGAACGTTTTCAACAAGAACGAGCCGCCTGTGCGCAATACCGAACGAGCCACGATCCATTGAGCGATCGTCAGGTTCGAGGAGGAATCCTTCGCTCCGTCGCCCATGACCAAATTGACCCTGCGACGCAATTGACGCAAGTGTTTCACGGCGATCGAAACAGCAACGTACGTGCGTCGTCGATGAATACGCGCTTCCTGGCGCTGGAACGCGACAGCTCGCGCTGCAATCGCGTCGCTACTCATTCAACGTCGCAGTGAAACACGAGCGTATCCTTGGCGGATGATCGCAATCGACGTCGCGACATATCGACGCCTCCTTGTCTCTTGGACAGACTCACGCCGACACCACTGGCCGACCAACGTTTTCGCAGAAAAACGTAGTCCAGAAAGCCTCCGGGTACGCAGCACAGATCCACAAATTTTACTTCCGCGTCGCGAGGCACGATCGGTACGAGCGCATCCATTTCGGCCAATTTCACGCAAGACCGATTCGGTACGTCAGCTACGGTTTCCAGACGCGCGAATCCGTTCTCAATGTGAATCAATCGGTGAACGAGCGACTCGACAGCCGCTGCGTCCGGCACCAGAGTCGAATATCTCTTTCCGAGGACAATGTCCAATTCGTCGCGCAGCGACTCGACGCGTCGACGGGCGCGTCGAGACAAATTCTTCGTTAACGACGCGAGAATCGCGATCGCTTGTAACGAGTCGCGATCATCGGTACGATTCGTTGAGAGCACCGATATCGATCGATCCGCTCGTACGCTGGTCAACACGCGCGTGATGTCATCGACCATGTCGAGTCGACGCGTCGCGACGATCGAACGCGGAACGATGAGTGGGGGGGTGGTGAAACGAATAAAGACCGAATAAAAAGGACCATATCGCGTTGACGATCGACATGTTTTTGATCAACACGAACGATGTCTTCGTGGCTAGTTCATTCGGTGAGTTTCTCGTCTCTGACGATCGTCATCGACCATCGGCGAACTCGTTACTGCGCGACGTTCGACTGAAATTGCCATTAGTGTTAGTTTTCGCGACCGCGAGACGAGCGACCGAATGCAACGAATCGCTGTGTCCTCGTATGCGCTCGTGGATCTCCGCTGTCATCGTTGACGACGTTCTGACCGCTCCGCTGTATTATGGCGACACTCGCATCGTGCGAGGTCTCGCCGCTGCCATACGAACGGTGCGCGAACAAGACGCTGTGATCGCGATAAGTCACTGCGTCACAGTGATCGACATCTCCGAGTTTTTGGGTCGTCCCATCATCGCTATCTCGGATCAACGGTCGGCCATTCCTCAACGAAAAAAACGCGAATACTGGCTGTTGCGTCCTCGCGAACCTCTCGACGTCAACGACGATCGTTATCGCGATCAAACATCGTTCGATCTCGGACCGACGGTCTCGTTCGCGACGACGAACACCGTACGCGCTGAAAATCCGTCCGACGACGGTGAATCGATCGCGATCGTTCGCGCATTCGATCTACGAGAGAAGAGCGACCTGTCGCTGAATCGCGATCACAGACATGTTCGTTATAACGAACGATGCGACGACCGCGTCATCGATGGATCAACAACGACGATTTCCCGTTCGGACCACACCACCCTTGTTCCAGGACCCAGCGCGCTGAAGCGTATCCGCGACGACGACCAAGATGATCAAATCTCGTCGTTGCGCGAACAGACGAGCCGTGTACTGTGACATCGCGGACTGGACAATCGCCGAAGTGAATCGCGAGAAACGAGCGTCTCGCCGTAAACGACGTCATCGCGATTCGATCGCCTCGTCGAAATCCTCGAACGCTTCGTCGTCTTGTTCGTCCCCTGGTGCCGATTGCGACGATGAAGCGAAATCGTTGTTATCAACGCTGCGACAGCACTCGTCATCGTTCGTCGGAGAGCACGGGCGACGCGTGAATTCGCCGACATCGGAAGAGAACACTGTCGCCGACGATTACGTGTTCACACCGACAGACTTGGAACTAGTGCGTGAATTGCGAGCGAGATGACGAATCACGCGACTCAACGTAGACGCGATGGATCGACAGATCGGCGAGTACGAGAAGGCGATCCGGCTGTCTCGCATGTTCGCCCGACTGATGCTCACGCGCTCGACCGTGCCGGAGCATCGACGCGTCGTCGATCGATTGATTCGCATGGTGAATCGATGCAACGTACCGTTGAGCGATCGTCATCATCGCATGTTGATCGTTTACGTCGATTACGTGAACCTGTACCGACGAATATGTTTGGAATTTTTGGATTTTCTATTGGACGCTAACGTTATGAGCGGGATAACGAATCGACACAGACACGTGTCGCGCATGTGTCTCGTGTTGTTGCATTTGATCAACGCTATACCCTCGGTGACATTGTCACAATTTTACTTCTATGTGTTCGGCAAGAACTTTTGCTTCGGCGAAGTGTGCGAATTTTTTCTCGTGGCCTGTAACGACATCGCGAATTCTCTCTTCGCTCTGCGCACGCGTTTCCTGCTCTATCGCTATCAACGTCTGGGCGATGGACGAGCCACTTCTATACTCGACAAAATGTGCGTTTCAGGAATGGTGCTGTTCCCGTTGCTACTGCGACGTGTGCCGTTGAACGATCGCTTGGAACTCATGTGCGTGTCGCACGAACGCTTGTTGCAAAATGGTGCGTGTGTGGCCGCTAATGTCCTCTACGAACGTCTGTACACGCGTACAGATGTGTTGGAGGTCGCGTTCGATTTCGCGCATCAGAGGGCGATCGCGCGACAACGAAACGCCGCGGGTCCAGATAACGCCTTGGCCAACGGTGCCGACAACGAATCGTTACGCGACTGGACGCTCGATATCTCTACAGCGAACTGTTACGGTCTCTCGACATACTAGAGCTCGCGAATTTCTTGCACTGGCGTTACGACGGCACCTGTTACCTGGATCCGGCCAACGACGCACTGACGTTTTCGCGCAATTCCGACGTTTTCGCCAAGTATCTCGCGGCAAAGTGCATCTCTTTGGTGAACGAGCGATTGCGTCGCGACATCGATGAATCGCGCAATCTCGCCCATGACGGACCGATAGATTTGCCGCAACCGTCGCACTTCAATGCTCGCGATCGTCGATCGAAACGAACAGCACTGGTTGACAACAGCGGCGAAAATGAGGACCCCGTCGTAAAAAAAAAATTCAGCAATCACGCGTCATCGGCCGCCGCAGTCGCGTTTCGAACGAGTCTGAACGAAGCTATGGACATTGTCAGCAAAGCGTATCGAAGTAGCGCACTGGGCGGCATCGCGAACTCTCTCGTCGGAAACGGCAACGAGAACGCATCGCACGACAGCGGCCAGATCACGATGGTGTGCGGACAAACCCTGGACAAATTTGTTCGCTATATGGACAAGCACACTTCACATCATATCGTATTGAACCTGTATCTCAACAGATTCGAACTGAGCACACCAGCCGTTTCGCGCACGCTCACGATAAACTACGAGGACTGCAACCGGCTGCAGAGGTATCGCTTCAACGAAGTGCTCGATCGACAATTGAATCGATTCGTGCACCATGCCATTGAACACGCGAACGATTACTTCGCGCTGGTGTGTTCACGAGACACAATGAATCATTATTTGCACTCGTACGTGGTAGCGGAGCGAGCATCGAGCGAAACGTCCATGATGCAATTCGCGTCTTCCTCTCTGTCGCGATCGATCTCGGACGGCATCGAGACCGCAGAGACGCGTCGGAAAAACAGACGCGACTCTCGTTACGGTCACGGACGACCGCTCGAACGACAACGATAACGATGAGACAACCGTTCGCTCGTCGTCGGTGTTGCGTCAGTTCGATTGTCCGTTCGTATGCGAAGTGGCCAATCTGACGAATCTGTTACCACGGACACTGAGCCCGAACGATGCGCGAAACGTTTTGCTAAACTCGCATCGTTTCGCGCGAATGTTCGCGATCACGATGTTGAATCTGGCTCACGCTTTCGGTCATCATTTGCTGCGCGGTTCCGACAGCGTGCTACGAATTATGCTCGTATTGTTGGAATCACCGTCACGCAACGTTAATGGCGCGACTGCGCAAATGATGCACGTGCTCTACGCCCGTTGGGCTGCAGATCCGTGCTCTCGGAAAGAGAGAACGAACGGAGCGACGGTGCACCGACGAACTCGGTCGAACGCTTGGCTCGGGATTCGTTCGCGGCGAGTCGCGGCTTCTTGCGTCGTCAGCAATGCGACACCGTCGACTCCGCGCGCGACTTCGTTCTCGACGAATCGCGACGCTCGTTCTCCTTCACGGATCGAGGGAATCGCGAAACAGACGGGTGTTGCGATTCCATAGCGACAACCGCGACCACCGTCGATCGCCGTCTCACCGATCAGGAAGTGCTGTTGAACGAATTGCGAAAGTATCGTCGAAAATTGACGCTCGATATCGACGATAACGTTCGCGATGACGAATGCGAGACTACGATCGATTCGGACTCCACGAGAGACACGAATCTACGGGACCTCGTGCCATCGTCCACGGAGTTCTTCGTCGTTCCACCGTCGTTCGACGACACGAACGCAACAACGAAGAATCGTCGATCGATGCACGGCGCTCAACAGCGAAGACGACGACTCGACGACGATCGCGTCGGAAGTTTGGACGCTACTCGCAATTTCTGTGCGTCGTGGCGATTGTACGAGTTTGCGCGAGATCACGCCGACGATCCGAAACTCGCACTATGGATATCGTCGTCGCGCGAAAACAACAGCGATAGCGACAACGCGATAGTGAATATCGCGGCCGCGTATTTGTTTCTCTTGGTGCGAGAGAGAGAACGACGCGTCGCGTTCATTCGCCTCGATAACGATGAAACAGCGATCGAGCGAAACGACGTTTGGTACGGTCTAACGGACAGAGCGAATCATCGTGTAAACGCATTCGCTCAATTGACCGATCCTAGATGCGATCTGTTCGACGAGTGTTACGATTCTCTGTGTCGTATGTATCCCGAGCGAAACATACACTCGTACGATACCAATTCGCTGGCGAACGGTTTAGCGGCCTACGTGACGTCCGCACCAGAGGATCGCTACGTACCGAATGACATAGCGTACAGTATGAGCATTGCTATCGTGACTCTGCACATATTCGTTCGAGGCGACACCAACGTATTGTTGTTCTTTCTGCGATACGTTACGGCGATTCGATTTCCAGGCCAGTTTTTGAAAACTGTGCTACTGCTGCAAGGGACCAGCGACAGCGGCAAGAGCGAATTCGTGTCCGAGGTGCTGAGGCCGATATTCTCCAGTGTGCTCAGCGGCACTCTGAGCAACGCTACGCTGCGCCAGGGGATAAAGGACGAGGTGAATACCGATCTGATGAGCATGATGCGCTCGCACGTTTGTCAAGCCGACGAGCCCGAACGAATGAACACGGAACTGTTCAAGAACCTAATATCCACAACCATGATGAAGAGCCGCTACTTTCATCAGCAGCAGACGCAGTATCTGCGCAATCTAGCCAAAATTGTTCTGACCGTGAACGACGCGATATCGCTGCGCAGCGACGCCGGTGTGATCACTCGACTGAAATTCTGTCTGCGAATGGTTCATCGTTTCAAAGCTCTGCACAGTCGTCAACACGACACCGCGGTGGATTTCGTCAAAACGAACGCCACACCGAGCGTGTCGTATCAGTTCGCCACTCGCTGTTTCGCCAAAGGGTCAACTTCCCGGAATTTCGCACCGGACTGTTCCTCGCTATGGAGCACTACGGTATCGATACGTGCACGCACAACAATGCCACATACGCGCTGTACGACGCTATAGGCGCGCGCCAGGCCGAAGTGAGATGTCACGGCGAACGAACCGAATTGAACGATGAATCCAGGGCGCGTCTCGAATTAATGATGAACGGTTTGGCCCTGTTTCGTCGCATGCTGGCGTTTCATCTGAGCGACCGTATCGGTGTAATGTACGCCAAAGCGAACAAACGTCGAACGACCAATGCTCGCTATCGCGACGACACGAGCGAATCATCAGCGCCGTCTTCGACATCATCCGAGGAAGAATCCGCGTCGGACGAGGACGGATTCGACAGTGCGAACGCATCGAACGCACCGACGGCGCAAATCGACAGTGTTCTGCCCAGTTGTCTGCTAATGCCCGCTTCCAACGATCCGACGTTGTCGCGCGATCGCATCGACGAAACGGCGATGAAACGCGATGCCAAAATGCGCCGACGATCGGTGCGTATCTTTCGTGAAACAGCCGGCGAAAAATTGGAAGATCCGGTGCTGATCGACGAACTGCCGGACGCCATGGTGCGAGATGCTCGAAATCTGCACGTGATGATCATCCGTTCGAGTCCCTGCTGCAACGGTACCGTATTCGCGAGGACTCCACCGTCACGATGCGCGATAGCGATCTGTATCGGTTTCTGCGCGAATTCGTCGAGGAAACCGGACACGTGTCGCGAAAAAATTTCCGCGATATGGTCGTCAAGATCAAGAACGCATCAAAACGGACTACCCGAACGCGTTCGACGACAAGACGCAGGTGTTTCATCTAGTATTCTCGCCGCGTTGACGCGCTCCCCGACGACGCTGAGACATCGTCGAAACGCGACACGAACCGCTTTAACGAAGGAACGATCCGTCGCGATTCGATGTTGTCTCTCCGAAATGACCAGAGCCCCGCGATTTCATAGTACCGAGAAAAGGGGGAAGATTCGCGAATCGGTATATAAAGCATCGGTCGAGTGCTACAAATCAGTCATCGCGATCGTCAGTCGCAACGATGGACTTCTCACCATCGACCGACGCGTCAATGGCGTTGCGACAGCAACCGCGAGACAGCGGTCGCGATATGCCGTCGTTGTTCGCCAGTGATTCGATCGACATCGAGGGCAACACCCAACATCGGACCGAGACGCGCTTACCGCTCAATTGATTCGCGAGGGTTACGACGTGCAAAACGCTGTGGACACGCTGAATATGTTGCGCCACGGTACCGTGTTCGCCGATACAACGCGACCGCAACACCGTCGACCGCGACGTATCAACATCAAGACAGTGTCCAACAAACATCATCGCAACGAAGACAACCACGGTCCAACAACGCAGCGATCAATATCACCGCGATCGACGACTACGACAACGGGACCAATTCGTTCGTAGCGAAACAAGCGCTCGTAACGACAAATGGCGCAATGCTCTCACGTTCACAAACGTCCTTTCACAGTTTCGTCAAACTGATGAACGCGTACAACGTGCTACCGCTCGAATTTCAATCGCAATCGTCCGAACAGTTACGCCGTGCTCTGACCGCCGACCAAGCCAATTTGTGCTCGGGACAGACGCTCGTTAGGCGCAATGTGCACGATCAATTTCATATGATATGTCAGGGCGCTGATATCAATCCGGAATGTGCGAAACGCCGTTTGTTAACGACTCTGAACGTGTTCGACGCATTTCGCAACGTGACCGAAGTGACCGACAAATTGATGCGATTCGTGGACTATTGGTACTCGTATGTCGACGACGCGACGTGCTCTCTTCGCAACCTGAGCGTAACCGACTTCACGAACGTGATACGCAATCGAAGAGTGGATGCGTCGCTGGGTCACGCGTGCTACATGTGCATGACTCAATTTTTGCGTGTCAACAGCATCGGAAAACTCTGTCCGAAGCTGCATCAGACGCAATCGTCGCGACTCTACGAGTCGAAAGAATTCACGGAAACGCCATCGGCGATCGCGAAGAGAAGCACGGAACGCGTCGACGAGCGTAACGGAACGTCATCGAAGAGAAAAAAAAGACCGAGTGCTACAGCAGTGTCTTCGTCCGTCGTCGCACCGACGAACGAATCAGTCAACGACGCGAAATTCTCGCGCGTTAAAACCGGGATCGGTGCAGCTCGCAAGAAGATTTCCACTACCAACGAACAACATCGAAGATCGTTATCGACCACCTCCTCGCGCTCGTCTCGACAACGATCGCCCGCGCAACACCAGCACTGTTCTTCGCAGCGAAACTCCGGTCGCGTGTCCGATACCGATGAATCGGATCGTAACGAATATGACGATGCGTACGATAACGCGGTGAACGACGACTACGTGATAAACGCTGATCCTCGACGCGATCGTCGGAAAAAAAACTGACACTGGTGTACAAACGCGCTGTCGCGTACGACTTTCCTCTGTTAACTGAGATAACGAAGATATGTTTTATTTTTTGCGCGTTAACTTTCATTCGATTGTTTCGAGGGCACCCGACGAACTCGCTCTCCGCGTCGTACGTCACCCGATCGAAGTTAATCCGTGCGCCGGAACTCTAGGGTGTACCGTGCCGCGTATCGGTGATATCGAGCGATACTCTCGATGCGGAATGTTTCAATTGGATATCGATTCGACTAATATGGTATACTATCATCCGGACTTCGAGGCAGTGTTACGCAATAACGGTCGTTACTTGAAACTCCAAATAACGAATCGAGCGCATAAGCGAGAATGTTCGATATCGCCCGCTTGGTTGACATGCGATCACACGACGCTAGCGTTGCGTTCGTATCGTGCGTAGTACGAGTAGCGTATTCGTGTTGTTGATTGACGATACGGGAGCGGTCTTTGTCGAGGTACTAGCAGAGTTTTGTCGTAGTACGTAGAACACTACGCGTACGACACGAAGCGCGCGTGAGCGTTTATTTTTGATAATAGAAAGATGCTAGGGAAAAAAACGAAGCGATAAATGATCATTGTTACCATCTACAGGTTGGGCGAAAAATTCGCGTAGCGCGATGCACCAACGATGTAAATTTTATCGTCGACCAATAATAAATACAAATATGGGTCTGGGAAAAAGTTCGTGCGTTTTTAATCCCTGTTATCCATTACGCAACAAACGCGTCCGATCGTTTCCTCGACCGCGCCGCGTATCTAAATAACAATCGGGCGTAACAAACCGCCTGATCGTTTCGCTCGACAACTTCGGTTGCGTCTCTACCGCGGGTATACAGTAGCGTATTCGCAAGTTTTTTTGCGGAATTCGTTCGTATATTGGTATGGAAAAAGTTCGTGCGTATTTGCGCCCGTTCGTTCCGTTCGACAACTTCAGTTGCGTCTCGTGCGTGCGTGATACGAAACGCGCATGATAACTCGTATATTGGGTTTGGAAAAAAGTTCGTGCGTTTTCGCCCGATCGTTTCCGCTCGACAACTTCGGTTGCGTCTCGTGCCGCGCGTGATACGAGTAGCGTATTCGCAACATTTTGCAGAATTCGTCGTATCATATATGGGTCTGGAAAAAGTTCTGCGTTTTTTGCGCACGGGCGATTCCGCTCGCAACTCGGTGCGTCTCGTGCCGCGCGTGATACGAGTAGCGTATTCGCAGAGATTTTGCAGAATTCGTTCGTATCATATATTGGGTCTGGAAAAAAGTTCGTGCGTTTTTTTGCGCCGGGCGATTCCGCTCGACAACTTCGGTTGCGTCTCGTGCCGCGCGTGATACGAGTAGCGTATTCGCAGAGATTTTTGCGGAATTCGTTCGTATATTGGGTCTAGAAAAAGTTCGTCGTTTTTTGCGCCGGTCGTTTCCATCGATAACTTCGGTTGCGTCTCGTGCGCGTGTGAAACGAGTAGCGTATTCGCAGAGTTTTTTTTGCGGAATTCGTTCTTATAATGGGTCTGGAAAAAAAGTTCGTGCGTTTTCGCGCCGATCGTTTCTGCACACGTCGGTTGCGCTCGTGTCGCGCGGATACGAGTAGCGTATTCGCAAGTTTTTTGCGGAATTCGTTCGAATATTAGGCTGGAAAAATAGTTCGTGCTTTTTGACCCGATCGTTTCCGCTCGACTGCGCCATGCATAACTGAACGCGTGCCAAACGCTCAGCTATTACATGTAAGCAAGGTGTGGACCTGTGACCGGAGATCCCAATGATAGGCGCTCATTAATAATATAGAATGTGCTCACCGAAGATGCGAATATTTTCTTCTATAATTTAAACATCTTCGCCGTCCTCTTCGCACTTGATGTGTTCATTCGCGTCGGATTGCTCATTGTCCTCTTCGCGATCGCTGTGATCGATGATCGTTTGGCGTGCACTTCGCGTTCAAATAAATGTGACATAAGAAAAGCAGTCTCCATACGTTTTGAAAGCCATCGTTATTTTTTTATTTATACGATAACTTGATTGTCCATCCATTGCGATCTTGAGATATAGCTACTCGCGAACGTTTGCGCTCGTCCGTATAAATGGTTACACTGTTGAAAGCGCTTACTACACCGTTGCTTGGTAATTGCACGTTCAAGCGTCGTTTTCTTTTCAATACTGGTAGTAGATGCGTATTGTGATTGGTTCGGAATTCGATATTGTCGATCGTTCGTGGTCTTCGCCATATTGATCTAGATCGTTGCTGATTGTGATAATATCGGAAGTCGTACTCAGCGAAGATCGAATAATTTCTGCTCGCGACTGTAACAAAAAAATGTTATTAACATCGCTGATTCGAATATAAAAAACATAGTGTATTCAAGAATTATAATTGAACGAATGTACACACCGAAAATGAGAATATTTCATCTATAATTTGAACATATTCACCGTCCTCTTTGCACTCGACGTAGCCATTCGCGTCGAATCGCTCATTGTCCTCTTCGCGATCAGTGTGATCGGTATCGTTTACGTGACGGCTCTTTTCGTGCTCATTGTTGTTCTTATCGCCTTTGAAATCTCCGAACAGATTACGTAATCCGCTGTCGTTGATCGAATTTATTACAGGGTGTGCAACAAGCACCGAATCGTCCGGTGCTGAAAAACCCAACGTGGAAAACATCGTTTTCCTCATTCATAAAATGCTACGAACAAAAAATCAAAGTGATAGTTTGTTATAAAATAGTCATTTTTTACCAATTTATTTGTACTCACTTGAACCTTCATCGTTTATTTGCCGCTTGAAGAAATAAACTAGTTTGATGATCTATGATACTCTGAAGGCGCGGAGCTTTGATTCTCATTTTTATAGATCTGTTACCAGGGTCATCGAAACATGAGGACTTTCGTTATTTATGTGGCCTAAATATACGAACGATTATGCTATCGATAAGAAATGAAATGAACGCTACGCATGATGCAGCCGGCGCAAACGACGCAATTGCGTTTTGCTACGTAACATTAGATTCCATTAGCATTCACGCTTCGCCAACGAAGCGCGAACGACATGTGGCTCGTGATGCTCCAAATCCGAATCGACAGCGCGTGAATGACATTTGATTCGCGTTGCTCTGAGACGGATTCAATGGAGTGTGATCGTTACGCGGTACGGTGGAACGAAAACGATCGGACGCGTTTGTTGCGTAACGCTAGATTTCATTAGCTTGTTGATCCTAAGCGGAGTCAACGAAGTGTATACATTTGAAGCGTTTGTGCGTATTGAGGTCGAGCAGAAACGATCGAGCGCATTTGTTGCATAACGCTAGATTTCATTAGCTTGTTGATCCGAAACGGAGTCAACGAAGCGTGTATGATACCTGAAGCGTTTGTTGCGTATTGTGGTCGAGCAGAAACGATCGAGCGCGTTTGTTGCGTAACGCAGTCGAGCAGAAACGATCGAGCGCGTTTGTTGCGTAACGCAGTCGAGAGGAAAACGATCAGGCGCGTTTGCTACGTAACATTAGACAAAATATCAGTTAAATAAATAATGTTTCAGACAAAAGTTCAAATTAATTGGTAGGAAAAGACGTAATAAAAAATTCGGGTATTCATTTTTATAACACTGAGTTAAATGATTATTTTACTTGTTATTATAATGTACATAAAATAATTTATAAGTAAACATTATATCGTGTTATAAAAAAATTAGCACTTTTATTAATAGTATCCAATATTTTAAAAAAGATATCTTTTCAAGGTTAATATTCAAGAAAATTCAAGAAAAAACTAACTACAAAAAAATGTCAATAACATTGTTGTTTG